>NC_043962.1:8195597-8480597 GCF_902148855.1 Sphaeramia orbicularis | reverse complement strand
TCCTTCTCATTGGAGCTCCAGGCGTCGACAATTCTCTGTATAAACTGGCACTTTTGAAACAGCTGGAGAAAGAAATACCAACACATTAAGCACAGCTCCATCATGGTGCTGCCGCTCAGACACATGAGGATGGAAGCAGACGAGTTTAAATAGGTCTGTTTGGTTTTTTGTCTTGGTTGGACCTCAATATTATATATAATAAATAAATATTTGATGAGGATACAGATGTGTATTTTTGGTGTAAATCCTACATGTCTGATGAGGATACAGATGTGTATTTATAGTGTGAATGGTACATGTCTGATGAGGATACAGATGTGTACTTCTGGTGTAAATCCTACATGTTTGATGAGGATGCTCTCCCTGGCACGTTCCTGCTCTGTGTCTGGTTGGATCTCTGTGGGGGCGGGGGGCATCGCCAGAATCATGGCTGTGCAGATTTCCACTTGAATATGGAGAAAGTTGTTCCAGATGTATTTGAAATACATATCCTAAAGAAAATCAAACAATTAAAAACATGACATCAGTAAATTGCTGGTGTACTAATGATGTACCCATGACTGCTGCATTCACAGCAAAACAAGGATGTGATCAGATAAAAGAGAAAAGCTGGAATTAAATTGTTCTATTTGTTATAGCTGTGAAATTTTACTTCGAGAACATTTTCCCACAGAATCTGATCTAACTGTGGCAGGAGGTGACACTGAGTCCCAGTTTCTTTACGAGATGGTCACTAACAAAGTACTGCACACGTTTTTACATGTAACCTGTTCTATGTTCTGTCTTTCCACCTCCTGTTTTTAGCCTTTAGTAGAAAATCCATTGCCATGTGTTTTCCATGTATGAAAATAACCAACTAGGCTTCAACAGAATTACTGAAACATTTTTCCACATTTAAAGATCAAATCACAGTACTCCATTCATCCCGGGGGAAATTATTGTGTGTTACAGTTGCTGTGTGCAAATATAATTAAAGTAGCAGGAAACTATGCACCATGACCATGATAGCATGCATATTGATGTGGAGGGGAAATGAGTAATAACTAAAGCCCAACCCAATTCAACCAGAAAGTAGAATAGAATAGAATAAAATAGAATAGATCTTTACTGTCACTGTTACAGGAACAATGAAAATCAGTTTAGCGGCAAATACTTTAAGTGCAAAAAGAAAAATTAAAATTATCACACAAAATTACACTGAACAATATCAACAACATACAAAAACTACAAAGAAATACTAAAATATACAAAAAGTCAACTCATTGACAGAGATAAAAGTCACATACATACAACATTAAGAATATATACAAGGTAATATAGGATATATACAAGGTCAAATTAAAACCTAGGTGGAAGAGTTGTGATTATTGGGCTGAGGTAGGGGGGAGTACTGCATTGTTCAGTCAGTGTGTGTGTATGGGGGGGGGGGGGCACATTTAAGGTGTTGTACTCACTAGTATGACTCCCAGTGTGTTGAGGTTGATGAGTTCTGTGTTGATGCTGTGTGTGTTGCTCTGCAGCAGACTGGCCACCAGGCGGACAACGTTCAGTCTGGTGTTCCCCACCGGGGGGTCCAATACCCCCCATGTCGTCTTCATCACATTTTTCTGTTGGACGAGAAACAACACTCAGTAAACACGCAAAACATGCTCACTCCTATTCATGAGTTTCCATCTGGGTTTAACAGAGTTCAGCGGAATCGGAACGAGCTGGATGTAAATACCAGTTCAATAACAGACTGGTCTGTAAATGTCAGCTTTATAAGAAAACTCAGACATTCAAATGAAGGACCTGCTGAAATTTAAAACAGCACTAATATTACACAAAGCAACAAATAAATGAATAACAAATAACAAACAAATTATTCAGAGAGAAAAACTAAATATGAAACATTTGAACAAATCTTAAACAGATGTGTATTTTATATTGTGGTTTTGTGGAATAGAGTGGAACTAAATATCAAACACTGAAAATATCATCCGATTTAATCAGATGTATAAACCCTTATTTTCCACAGACATTGAACCAATGAATAGGAGTATAACAGTAATAGTTATTGAAGGATGGTGTCATCTGTTCTATTTTCCAGTCATTTAATAACTGTCCTGTTCTTTTTTATGGACTACATACATTAGTCATATACATATAAACTTGTCTTCTTCCAACTGCATTTAGGACATAAAGTGTTGTTAAAGAGACAATAAAATAGTTGGACACTGTGTATTTTCGTTTAACTTGTTCCCTTCAATATTCTGGAGTGTTCCATTTAAATTTGTAATGTCTCTTTGCCTTTTGTTCACCTTCATATTTCATTCCAACTTATGTTCCAAATAAAGTTTATCATATCATTAAAAACAATTTGTCAGATTTTCTATTTTTATAAAAATGGTTGGAAACCACTCCATTTACAACTTTACTAAAATATGAAAAGAAGGTGAATTAATAAATATTTACACGCACATTTCAAAGCAGTAACTTCATTGTTGTATAAAACTTCTTCTTCCTACATGTGGTTTTTACCTTTGGGGGTTCCAGTAGCAGCTGGTGAAAGTCTTTGAGTCGGGGTCTCACAGCCTCCAGGATGCTGTGGTTAACGGAGAATGAAGGGTGGTTCATCCCTGGGGGGCACTCCATGTGACCCTCAAATCTACAACACAAACAACAAACTCTGATGAAGTTGGCAACGAACCCCGAAGATTGACTTAAACTTAGAGTTATTATTTACAGGTTATTATGCGACTATTTTACTTGAGATCACAATTGGGCTGAATGTGGAACCTTAACCAAATCAGCTATGACCCTTTGACTCATTAAATTTAACATAATTTTTGCACTTTCCAAATTTATACTGTGGGCCAAATTAAAACCTTTGGCATGCCCGTTTTGGCCCTCAGGCCATATGTTTGCCACTTATGTAGCACGTCTATGGACAGGTCCGTCCAGGGATTATATGGGGGTGCACTCTACATTAGTGACGTGTGGATTAGCGGGTCACTTGCGGATTGGGTTGGGGTAGGTCAAAAGAATGTCAGTTTATTTGTGGGGTGGGTTGGGTCAGGTCAAATAATTCCACAAAAGCCCAGCAGGCTGAAAAAAAACAGACTCGCACACCACTACCACACACCACTGAGAATGAAACTGCCACACTTTACTAATTCCTCTATGTCTCTCGCTGTTGTGAAGCTAATTTTCTTTTTCCCTACATTCGGAATCTTTAATTTCACCTCCACCACCACCTCTACCTTTACCCTCATGTGTTACATACCAATAAAAAGAACCAAATCTCAGATAAAAGATGACAGTTGGATTTTGTCGACAGAACGGTTCATGAGTTATGGTCATTTGACGGTGGATGAGTAAATATGGCACCAGAGACACACATGGTCTTAAAAAGGTTAAAACAACACTAATCTGATTTTTGAACACAAGTAAAATGCCTGGTTGAGTTTTTCACTTTATGTGACACAGAACCTTATAAGAGTGCTGAGCTTTACACATGTCTTGAGTGCATTTATTGAATGACAACAGGACTTACGCTGGTCTCCTGGTCTCAAACAGTGTGAGGAGAATCTGGATAACACTGACGATGGCAGATTCATTCTTGTCTTTGTCAAAGATATTGGACAGCAACTGCTCCACCGTCTCCTGTCTAAACAAGCAGAGGACACCCAACAACATTACAGGATTTCACACACCTTATGACAGACCACATATAGGTGTAAAAGCACCACTGCCTCCTACTGTAGTGGAGGTGTAATTGCGCTTTGTTTAGGTATGGCTGAGAAAAAGCTCGGACATTAGTTCTGCTGTGCCTATTCCCCAGGGTCACATGCCCCACCCCAGCAGAATTAAAACACATTGGACATTGTTACACATGTACAGACAGTGTTGAACTATTTGAACATCATTTTCATTGCTTTGTCTATGCTGGGCCGTGATGGAAAGAGTGAAAAGGTGAAAGAAATCAGCATTAAATACAGAAAAATCACCTCTATTCATTACTTTTCACAAATAACTTCTTGAGGAGCTGTATGACCAATTCATTCGTAGACTGAAGCTATTCAATAGCCAGGTGCATCTTAGTCCATCACTAGGGCTGTGTATTAGCAAGAATCTGGCAATACGATACAAATCATAATACTAGGATCACAATACAATATATCACGATACTGTTAAAAAGGCAATTTTTTGTTTGTTTTTTTTTAATGATTATTTCCTTGAAGAATTGAATTACACCAGAAATATGCACAAATACTAAACATTTTTATTTGATTACGAAAGGATCTAATGCTATTTCACAAAATGTTCCTGTGTTCAAACTGAAATTCTATTTTACAGACATTACAATTTGAGATCCTGTTCAAATGTTCATATTCTATTAGTTCAAAACTAACATCAGAACAGTATTTTTGTGCATTCCCAACAAAGGAACTAACATTATCTAATCAAAGAGTATTAAATAATAAAAAACAAAAAACAAAAACAAAAAACCAAAATGAACCTCCACAATATCTGCATTTGAATAAATACCTAAAAATATTGATACAGTACTTTTAAATATCGATACAGTATTGTGAAATGAAATATCGCAATATATTGCAGAGCAGAACCAATATTTTCTTACACCCCTATCCATCACAAGTTAATTTTCAAATAAGAAGATAAAAAATACATTTGCTGTTAGAGGCATCTTCATGTGGTCTCTACAGCTGTTTGTATAAAACATCCAAATCGTCAATCGAGATCTAATACATGGTTGATGGAAACATGTATGCTTCATGCTTAGACTTGAATTATTCAGATACGATGAACCAACACAATAACATCAATGTCCAATCAAAAAATGTATTACGACAGCATGTGTAATAAACTATACAGAACAGTATCAAATCCACCTGAACACCCTGGGTTACAACATGAATACATACTTTTCAAGTGTAGACAGTAGTGGGTCCGGCTCAGAGCAGCCCTGGACCTGGAACATCTGGTCTCGACTTAGTCTGATGATCTCACACAACGATTGGGAGGCGTTGGAGTGTCTCTGCATTCAAACACAAATAAAGCCATTTCAATGGATAACACACACAAAACAACAGCTGCATTTCCATCAAATGTCAAGGAAACCTGAAGCAAAGTGTTGAAAAGGCACAAAAATGGAACAGTGAATCAACTTGTTTTGAGTAAATGATCTAGGCTTCATTATGGTGCCAGCAGGCGGCACTGCAGGCACTGTTACACACAGCACTAATCCTAAAAAACAACATAAAGTGCTGTTGATTTCATTTAAAATATGTTTTCAGGTTTTTATTCTGAAACAGAATATGGAGGCAGATGGAGAAAACAGCTTATCAGTCACCTGATCCACAGTGTGATTCAAAGTCTACCTGTACTGGTCATGTTAATGACGTAAATTGTGCTTTCTGTATTACTTACAAGCAAGAGAGGCACAAATTCATGAAAAAAGGCCATAAATGCACCACACTGGACCTTTTATTAGGTGAATTATGTGTGGGGTCAGAACCTACAGGAGCAGCCATTGTCTGTAAGTGACGTACCATCGTAGATTCCAGGTGATTAGTGTGAGTAAACCAGTATCAATCAGTGAGATGGACCGAGTGAAAATACATGTTGGTGTTGTTTGTTTGTTCAGTCGTAACCTTTCCACTCTACCATTGTCCTAGAGATGTGACCCAGCACTGGGCAATAATATGTCATCTTAGACTGGAGTCTGCTGCACGGGGTCAGTGACAACTCCATCTCAGCCCAGGTAATAGGACAACACAACCAGTCTGGGTCAGTACTGGTGCTGGAACAGCCCATGAAGGAGGAAATCTGATCATATCTGACTGACGGAGCAGTGACTTAGTACTCAACAACACAAGTTACCAACAGAACCACTAGGATTACACATGATCTATGAAATACACACCAATGAACAGTCACTACAGGTATACTATAAGGGTTTGTCCAAATTAACTCAAAAAGGTGTTTTTATTTCCTCTGTGTATTTACTCTTTGGTTTAAAAAAAAAAAAAAGTTAATTTTCTTTCCCTTCTGGTAAAGTTCAGTTCTTTAATATTTGCTTAGAACCAAAGCTATTTATATCCTCTTTCATCATGATTACTAGTCGTTGTTTTTCTCCATCTGTCCCAAAATGTGGACTTTTCTTTTGGTCCATCTTTACCAGAGGACCTTTGTCTCCAGGTGTAAGGACACATGTTTTTATAAACTCAAATCAGATACAAGTTCTGAATGTCCTGTGAATATGTGATGATGAAATATTAATGTGCATGTAAATATAATCATTGACGTAGGCCTGTGTACACCGTAGTGATAGGCACTGTCAAAGGTATGATCCTGAAATTAAATGAATAAATAAGAGGTCAAAGGGCAATATAATGTTTGCAGTCACAGTCCTATTGTCTAGCTCTGGTCAGGTATGATATTTACCCACTAAAGCACAGATGTCAAACATGCAGCCTGTGCCGCCAAAGGGTCCAATCCAGTCCATGGGATGAATTTGTGACATGCAACAATTACACTGAAGATATTACCAATCAAACTCATTTTAGTTAGGCGCCAAATAAAGCTCAAGTGGATCTGAAATGGGCTGGACCAGTAAAATAACAGCATATAAACCTATGAAAAACAAGTTCAAATATTTCTTCGTTTAGTGCTAAAAAAGTAAAATGGCATGAAAATATTTACATTTACAAATTAACCTGAATATATATAAACAACCTAAAATTTCTTAAGAAAAATAAACTCATTTTGATCGATATTCTGCCTGTTTCTAAATGTTAAATACCTTTGTAGATCCACTGTGATCTATGAATTGTAATGCATGTGTAAATGATAACCTGAAGCATAGTATTGTTAAAAATAGAAATACATTTTATTTTATTTCATGTGTTTGTAGTTGTTCAGGTTAGTCAATTTTTTTGTGAAAAGACAGAACGTAAATATTAACATTTTAATGTAATTTTACTTTATTACATTAAAAAAAACAAAAAGAAAAAAAATCAGTTGTCAGTATTTAGAGTTTTATTTATGTTCATTTATTGTTTTACTGATCTGATCCACTTGAGATTATACTGGTCTGAATGTGGAACCTGAACTAAAATGCATTTAACATTCCTGCACTAAAGAACACCTGTCTGTGCAGTTTTACAACATGTCACTGAAAACACCTCTGGATTTATGAAACTGTTACAACGTTCACAACCAACACACACACAGATATTAGAGACTTTAGAAACTCACATCTTCATCCTGAGAGGGCTGTACCATGTCCACCAGTCTCTGGATCACTTTCTCCTCATTCAGCCACTAAAAAACAGATTAATGATATTAGGATGGACTGAATATACGTGGAAAACCAGGAGATAAAACCAGAGATCTTAGACACAGTGTTGAGCTGAAATCCTTATTTTGTAATCGGTGTGTTTGATACTGACATTTTAACTCATCTCTCATTTATAAACACTATATTTCACAGTTTTAACTCAAATGTTTCTTAGAGTGGTCTGACTGAGTCAAGGATGAACTGTTTAGGATTCAAGGGTCAAAGGTCAAGGTCTCTGTGACCTCACATGACTGGATGCATCAGTTGTGAAGAATATTAAACACAAACATGTAACAGGAGAACATGATGGTGTTGACATTTTCGAACCAAAAAAGTCAAAATTGAGGGTCACTGCAACCTCACAAAACACAATTTCATAAATGATACTAACAGAGAAATAAGTAAAAAGATGATGATGTAAGGACGGAGAAGACATCTGACATGAAGGGAAAAAAAAAACACCATCTAATTATTTCACCTCCTGAATTCTGACCACTTTTATTCTGCTGGTACTACCTTTCAGTTTCTTCATTACTTAATCCATCATACATACTTTACATCCTAATTCTGGTCTGTTACGATTCCTTTTCCCATATTAAGACAGACTTGTTTCAGACAGTTTTACTGTGATGTACTGGGGCCAAAAGATGAAAACATACAACACAAATACAAAACTAGCACCTTGTAATTTAGTCTGAACTATGTTGTGTAACTGCTGCAGTAGAAGGCGGTAAAAGGAGGGGTTTGACGGTGAATCCACCGCATACATGGTCTATGAGTTCACTCAAGTCAAACCAGGGAAAACACTGTTATCCAAAACATCATATGAAGACAAACAGTGTCACCATTTATTCTTAATTCTACCCTTCAACATGACCTTTACAAACTCATAGTTAGAACATTCATTGCGTGTAGTTTGTTGGTTAGACATGTTGTAAACTGAATAATCTGTTTTTATATTCTTACTGTAAATAACTACTCCTTTTAAAAATGTATTATTGTAAATACCGTAAATAATACTCTTTTAGTACTTTTGTGGCTCATTATGTAACTTTGTAACTTGTTTTATTACCTCCGCCAAGGAGGTTATGTTTTTGCCGGCGTTGGTTTGTCTGTCTGTGTGCAAGATAACTCAAAAAGTTATGGATGGATTTGAATGAAAAATCAGGAAATGTTGATACTGGCACAAGGAACAAATGATTAAATTTTGGTGGTGATCTGGGGGGGGGGGGGGGGGGGGGGGGGCACTGATCTGCGCTCTCCGAGTGCTTTTCCAGTTTTTACTGTTTTATCTGCCTGTTCTGCTGCCTCTTGACCAGGTCATCATTGTACATGAAACCTGGTTCTCAATTGACCGACCTGGTTAAATAAAGGTTAAATAAGTAAGTAAAATAAATGTTCTAAGTGTTAGCCTTTATTAAATTAATTTCTATATAGAATTATTTATATGCCCAAATTTTTGCCTTTCCATAATATCATATCATAATATAATATAAACGACATATTCCATGCACTAACCGCTCAGTCCCATATTGTTCATTCTATCAAGAGCATTTACGAAATTGACTAAGAATCACTGATTCTAAGAATTACGACTTTTATATGAATTATTTTGCTCCACACATGACTATTAAACTACAATTTAAATCAAAGGAGCCAAACATATGGCCCGTGGGCCAAAACCGGCCACCACAGACTCCAATCTGACCCTTGAGATGAACTAGTAAAAATTACACTGAAGATATTAACAATCAACAGTGTCAAATTCATGTTAGTTCAGGTTCCACATTCAGACTAATATGATCTTAAGTGGATCAGACCAATAGAATAGCAGTATAACCTATAAATAATGACAAATACAAATGTTCATTTAAAAAAAAGTAAAATTACATGAAAATGTTTACATCTACAAACTATCATTTCACAAAAATATGAACAAATATGAACATGAAATGTCTTTGTATAAATCAGTGTAATTGTACCAATATTCTGCCTGTTATTAAATGTACGTGTATTTGTAGATCTACTGTGACCTATAAGTTATAAGGTACATTTGGAAATGATAAACTGAAGCAGAAAATTGGTAAAATTACACTTGTTTTTATTAAGGTTGATCATGTTATTCACATGTTTTAAAGGATAGTCTGTAGATATATTAAAAACATTATCATAACGTAATTTTACTTTTTTCACTCTAAACCGCAGAGAAAAGTTTGTGGTTGTCATTATTTATAGGTCATTCTGTTATTATTCTGATCTGATCCACTTTAGATCATATTAGTCTGAATGTGGAACCTGAAATGAAATGAGTTTATCATCCCTAATTTAGATTTTAAAAGAATCCACGGGATTAAGTGTCAAAAAAGCAAGAAATGTAAAACACAACACATCCCATTAAATCAGGTACCCACATTAAGGACATCCTGTCGTAGCTGTTGTGGTTCAATGCAGGTGAGCATTCTGAGCAGCAGGTCCATGATGGCAGACGTCCCAATGTGTTTGATCATCAAGTCTACGAAATCCTCACGCTTCCGCAAAAAATCCACTATCTACACACAAAGAAAAGAAGAAGAGCACATCCGAGTCAGTGTTTTAACCCTATCAGGACGACCATTACAACAGGCCTAGATTTATTTATGTTGTTTTGCTATAAAAATGTCAGAAAACGTCAGGAAGAACTTCACCTTCAATATCTGTCCATTATTTATCATTATTATATGTAATAAATGCTTAAAACAGTGTCTTAATGCAAAAATAAAAACAGACTTAAATTATGTTATCATAATTATGAAAAACACCTGTAAATGTTAATAATGAAACTTTATGAGATTATAGAAATGAACTTTTAACTATTTTCCATGGGTTCAGCATCTACCTCCATATTCTTATTATTTTTAGTTCTTTCTAGTCATTTTTATCCTGTGTGATAGTCTGTGTTCACTTTCTGTCTAGTTGTAGACAGAGCCCCTCATTTCACTGACAAAAACATCCATCATCTGATTCAAATACAGACACTGCATCTGTGTATGCTCTGGAGAGATCTGCATATAGATTTAATTATATACAGAAATATACCATCAGAAACACTGGTATATTTCTGTATATATGTAAGGTAGGTAAGGTTTTGCCGTGGTGCAGCACCACGGCAAAATCATTGCCGCCACACTATACATTTCAATGTTTCCTGTGGGGGGAATACACGCGCGTGTGGTTAGGATGGGGGAGGGGGGGGGGACACGACACTCTACACATTCATTTATAGAATATTTACTGATAAAATACACCAATCAATGAACTATACATACACTGCAAAAATACAGATAAAAGCTGGGAAAAACCAGTGAAACTCGACAAAAACGTGTCAAACACACATTAGTGTCCAAAAAAGCACTATCAACGTCTCTCACCGACTGCACCTGCTGCTGTCTGCCTGTTGTGGTCCGTTACTCTCTGCCCCGCCCACTTCCATCCACCCCCCCACCCCCACCCCCAGCCAATGCAGGCCTCTACCCTGATGTGGGACATACATCTGAATCTCAGCTTTCAGATGCCGTATGAATGTTGTCAATAGCGCCAATGGTTGAGGAGTAACTGTAATCTGAATGACGGGGGATGCAGAGACGAGGCTGGAGACACACATGGTCTTTAAAGGGTTAAAGACTCCGACGGCGGTCTTACCTGTTCTGGTTTACGGCCTATGAGAATGGACAGGACCTTTGAGAAGAAGCTAGCCAGAAGTGGATTGAGAGGAGGCTCGTTCTGAAGGAAGCCGTACAGTTTCATCAGCAGTTTTTCATCTTCTCCCAGTCGGTCGTTGATCTGGCTCACGTCTGAGGTCAACAGCTCACAGGATATGTTAGGATACCTGAAAAGAAAACGAACAAGTCCAGGTGAACCCAGAAGAACCACCAAGAAGAACCATGACATGGACAAATGAGAACTAACACAGACACCTGAAAGAACAGACACAGAATACACACACGTCAAACAACTACTGAGTCTAAACAGTGTGTATGAACACAGGATTAGTCTATGGCATCTGATTTAGATTAGATTAGATTAGATTAGACTAGATTTTACTGATCCCACAACGGGGAAACTCAGTGGTCAAGCCAGCAACAGAATAAAGTGCAAGAAAAATTGTGCAGCATAAAGATAGTGCAAAACACAAATAATAACAATAAAAGTAATAATTAATAACACACTAATGACTATATACATATTTACAACAGAGTGGAATTAGTGTCATCATTTCACAGCAGCTTTTGTGAACAGCAGCAGTCAGAGGATGAAATACACTGCCAACATCCATAAGTCCAATGGTTCTACAGTCTATCAACTCCAACAAATACAAGACTGTCAAAATAAGAAAAAAACTAATGAAGTAAAAATTCAGCATATAGTTTTATTCTTAAGAATAATGAATGAAAGGCTATTTTCTTTTCCTGTAAGTAATTAATTTTTTGGTTTTGCATTATCATGACAGAATCTGTAATGGTGATTAGTTCTAAAAATCTTAAATGAACTGTAAAAAAAGAAGCAATAACAACCGTTAAAGTACCGTACCAATCAGCAGTATCAATAACGATAATGTCTTAATGATACCCACCACTAGCCATGTGTTTTTTACATGATCACTGCTTTGTATAGAGGTGAAATACTTCTACTCAGTCTAAACCTAATCCAATCCATTTTTACTTCTAAAGCACAAATTTAAACAAACACAAAGCTTTCCAAAGTGCTGTACAGTAAAATAAATACAATAAAAACATAATTAAAAGATAGAATACTAAGATAAAAACACAATGAAACATAATAAATAAACAGACTGTCCACGCCAGATAAAATATCTGTGCACATGAAATCAACATCCTATGTGGTGTGAAAAGCCAAAGAGAAGACATCTTTATGAGTATTATTCTGTGGCAACTGATTTAACAGCAGCAGTCAGAGGATGAAAACAAACATCCATAAGTCTTACCCACTCCAACTCCACTACTTCGAGCACAATGTCTTTTCCACAGCACTGTGCAATACCACCAGGTCATCTACAGTAAGTCTTATGATGGGGATGAAGAGGAACTTGTGCATTTACTAAACCTGGTGTTCTCTATTTGCTCCTTTTTGGTTCACAATGTTGTGTTAATTATTTGCTAATCTGCTTTTAGTTGTTACTTTAATAAGGTTTAACAAAATATTAACTCATAAGGACCCAGTGCTACCTTTGTGGCAGTTCCCAAATAAATTTCTCTGCGTAGGTAAGCTCACTTTAAGTGATTTTGCACCATTTATTATAATATGCATATACAATTTTCTGTGTAAATCATGTATTTTCCTAGGCCAGTATCAGACATTTATTATAAGCCCATCGTGGAGATTAACCCATAAAGACCCAGTGCTACTTTAGACAAAGTTCCCAAATGAATTTTCCTCTATTTGAACTTTTCTTAAGTGATTTATCACCATTTATTATTCTCTTCATTTTGAGTTTTTTTCAGTATAAATGAAGAATTTAATAAAGATCATGTAGATGTTCATTAAAGCTCAGAATAAATTCAAGGGTTATTATATCAAAACAGAAGTTATTATAGGTTATTATGATAGGGTGTTACTGAACCAACCCACCTGAGATCTAATCCCTTGAACTAAAATGAGTTTAATACCTCTGATTGTTAATATCTTCAGTGTAATTTTTGCATTTCACCAATTCATCCCCTGGGCCAGATTTGGCAGCCAGTTTTGGTCCACAGGTCGGATGTTTGACACCCCTGGTTAATATGTTAATTTCATTCTGTGACCTTCATATTCTTTAACTCTAAACTACCAAAAACACGCTATCTATAATTTATAAGTCCACAGCTTTGTAAAATGGTTTCCCAGTTTCCAAATAATTCAGTGATTCTATTTTACATCCATCGTCTTTTAAAAGGCGTAATTTCTGTCATAAACAGTAACAAAGATTCATGTTTCAGATATTTAAAAGCTGAGTGAGAGTGAGAGCTAAAATAAGAATAAGCTTAATTGTCAACGCAAAATACCATTGTAAAGGGTTTTTATGTTCTGTAAGGTGCTCAGAGTAAAAATATGCACATTAATTATAAAAACATACGGCCTCAACCAATAGCCAACCCTGACCTAAACCCAGTGCACAGCTGCATCAGTGTCTTACTTGTATTTCACTTTCTCCTCAACATCAGGGCTGGGTTCCTGTGTGATATAGGTGACCAGGTCCTCCATGCACTGGGGTCTCAACAGGAAGTCCACCAGTTTGTGGTTCTGGGCTTTGCACTCCTGCAGGACGTCATCTTCATCCATCACCTCTGTCAGAGTCACATCCTCCTTCTCCAGCAGCGTATCAATGTGGGACGTGGTGTGGAGGTCAAATTTCCAAAACATGTTGGCTGTAATAAAAAGGAACACAGAGATCAGAGGCGTGCATTTTTGCACACTGTTGTAGGAGTGCTGAAGGAGAGGAGTACAGGCGTCCTTCTGCTTACCTGTGGGTATTCTGGAGTCCAGATGATGGAGCTCAGGTTAAAAAGAAGTGTGTTCTAGTCTTTGGGAGTTTTGGCCCATTCCAGGCGAGCCGGACGGACAGAAAGGCAGACAGCGGTGACGGACAGACTGACAAACAGCACACATACAGCAGTTCAACAGCACACACCTGTCAAACACACACACAAGGAATAAGAGATATACTGTTACTGGTACACTCCACTGACTTTGACATTTCATCTCATTTTAATCTTACCTGAAACTACAAAAGTACACATCATTCAAGTATTAACTGGAACAAGAAAGACTCTATATGTACATCTGCATTCAACTGCAACAAATGACAAAACTGTACCTTTATTAAACAAAATCTAAATGTTTTCCATCAAGTCCAAAGGCATAACCTGAACTTTAAAATGAGTCATATACAAGTTCAAACTGTAGATGTACAGGTTACAACCACTCCCAAGAGATCAACACCACTCCACATCAATCTTATCATTTCTGTCAATTTCACCTTTTTATTGCTGTAACGAGGAGTTAACCTGAGTGTGATTCACAGATCTGTAAAACAGTACTGGGCCAGTGTGATAGCGATAACAGCCAAATTATAAATAAAGATCCCAATGTACTGGTTTTTTGCCTTGGAAATTCACTGAATTCTATCCACAAGAATACAAATGACATTAAGGGCATTTCAGGATCTCATTTATTCAATACCAATTAAAAATTAATGAAATACCAAACTCAATAAGCTAATGTAACTACAATTGAATTTCTCTAATAACTTTATTTCTTTACTGTCCTGTAATCAAGAGGCTTGAATCCAACACAACTCCAGAGATTAAGTGACCACTTACTTACTATGCTAATTTTAGTTACAGAAGCTTCTATTCTTGGTAGAGCAGGGCAATATGGCCCTATTTTTTAATGTTATGGAGGACAATTTAAAATTTTAATGATCTGAGGTCAAAACATCATTCAAAAATACTCTTTTGTTCTGCGATTTAGGCATTAATTACTATTTCCAGAGATCTAAGTCTCCATTAATTGAATAAATTCTATGTACTGCCTGGCTCTATTTCTTGTTCATGAAGAGAGTTGCAAATGAAACAAGAAAAATATACATTAGTGGAGTGCATTCAGATGATCACAGCAAATGTTAGTGAATGTTAGACGAGCAGAGACAGTGGCTCTACAACTAGGCCTACTATCAACACTAAAATGTGAAATCTACACCCTGTTGTGGTATGGCCCTGACAAGTAGTCTACATCTGTAGTGTTTTGTTCCAATATTTCAACAACCATAATCTGCCACATGTAATAATTATTTCAACTGTAAATAATGTTATTAGTACAAAGTTTCCAATAACCAGTCTAACCTGTACTGGGTCCCCAAATACACACAACACAAACCCATTAACAACAAGGCAATAAAACCAGGCAACACAGCAAAATGTCAGGTAAACAAAGGTTTGCAAGTGCCTGGTGGGGGATCACAAACAGTCATCCTTCAAGCGTTGTGACAGGATTAGATTTGACCCCCTTCCTGCAGATATATGTATGTTCCTGTCAAAACAACAACAGACTTTTTACTGGTAAAAACAGAACTGCGGTCCTTCTGCGATCCACTGATACAACGCAAAGGTTTCTGTATAAATGTCATGACTCTGTGATGTACATTCACCTAGATACAGTTAATGAAATCTGTACGCAGCCAAGGTCACCACCGGTAAGGCAGTTAGTTGATAACCACTGATACAGTCTTCTATAACGTTACATTCTGTATACAGTCTAAGTCTGACTAACGTTGTTCACGCTTGACTGAAATACGACGTTTGCAGCAACGTCAGTCCGTTTACATACCAGGCCACACAACAGGTACCACTAACGGTACAGAAACACACCGGCTAAGGCCTATTTATATGCACCAAGAGCTCGGGTTATCTATTGAAAGGAAAGCAAACGAAGCAAAATCGAGTTGAAACTAGCATTGGATACGAAGGTTAACTTGCGTCACACTGACCGGTATCGGTGAGCTACGAAGCTAACCGAACATTAATTGTCACATTAGTGGCCCTTATGCATTAAGGCTGTAGCTTTAGGTAAACGTTATGTAATCGCAACATCCCCTATGTACTGGCTCAAGATACAGCAGGAGTGTTTGAAAATACAGAGCTGAAATGACCAAGTGTGCTTCTTGTTAGCAAGCTAACGTTAGCCGGTTACCTAAAGACTGCTGGCTAATCGTCTCTACAGCACCAAGTGCATATGCTGGCAAGTGTACCTACCGATACACAACGGTAAACGACGAGTCTCCAGCATGTAGCTTATCTTGCCATTGGTCCTAAGCCTTACCGACACAAACACGATAACAGTACGGGTTTGTTGGAAAGAAAATAAAGCGTTTAAAACTGGTTCTGACAGGCGCGAAAAGGTAGATCATCGGAGGGCACTTTTCAAGATGGCGGTTCCATCAACTTAAGCGGCCCCCTTCCCCCACTACAGCTGCAGCATCTGTCAGTCAAACCAACACGGAACAGCTATTGGTTAATAGTCTCGTCACTCAAAGCACAGCTACGTTTTTATTGGCCAACTACCAAGTTACTTCAAGGCGTATCGTAATTGATATTTCTATCTTGTAGCCCGAAAGCGAAGAGTTTATACTTTTTTTTATTAATTATCAAAATACTTAAATTGCCGATAGTAGGCCAAACAGTACATGGCCTATTTTTGTTTAATTTATCATGTTAAGGATCATATTTGGTGAAGTGTATGACGGAATAAGCTATGTGTATCCACCCGTGCGTTTGTATCGGGTGCTATATCAAACATACTCTCACAGTGTGAACACGCCCTTTGCCTGATGAGAAACGCCCATATTCCTGATAAATGCCTTTATTTTCTGTTTCACTCAATAATCCATCATCCTGCACCTCTGATGAGAACTATTACATCTTTATTTACACTGGTACACACGGACTTTTCACGAATGACCTATAAAATCATTAGAGATCTGATCTTTATTTTGTAATAGAATGTAGAATGTGGAAAGACTATTTTATCAAGTCCCAAAAGCACAGGATGGTTTCATACTGCATTTCAGTCTGTTTTCACCATGATATGTTTGTGTAGAAATTATTATTATGATTATTATTGTTGTTATTTTATATATTCATTAATAGCTACATAGATAGGCCCGAAGGATGAACTTGAGAAGTGCAAAGACTATATTAACAGTTGTGTCAAAAAATAATAATAACACTAACAACAACAACAACAACAATAAGAAGAACAATAATAACCTATAAGTAATGGCCTGTAATGCCTTGAGAAAAATAAGCGTGATTGTACCAATATTCTGCCAGTTTTTAAATGTTTTGTGTATTTGTTGTGTATTTTTATGATGGTTATACACCACTTTGTTTCACCAGTTGTTTTCCTTAAAGGGGTTTTTAAATAAAGTTGAGTTGAGTTTTCATAACTAACATTTAATGCAGCGGTAATGTCAGGCCTTATTTTTAAGTTATTTAATTGTATTAATTTAACCTTTATTTAACCATTTAATAAAGTAAGAAATATTTAATTATTTCTGATGTCATGAAGAAAACATTGCCACTTACAATAGATAAATAAATAAATAAATAAATAAATAAATAAATAAATAGAAACTCAAGGTATGAACAACAATGAAACACATATACATGACAATATGTGGGTGAATTTATGGAACACCTTGGAGGAGTTAGTATAGATTTAAGGTGGACGGAGAATAGTATAGATGCTAGGGTGGATGGAGGATAGTATAGATTTAAGGTGGATGGAGGATAGTATAGATTTAAGGTGGATGGAGGGTAGTATTTTTTTACTTGGATGGAGGATAGTATAGATTTAAGGTGGATGGAGGGTTATATAGATTTAAGGTGGATGGAGAATAGTATAGATTTAAGGAGGATGGAGGGTAGTATTTTTTTACTTGGATGGAGGATAGTATAGATTTAAGGTGGATGGAGGGTAGTATTTTTTTACTTGGATGGAGGATAGTATAGATTTAAGGTGGATGGAGGGTAATATAGATTTAAGGTGGATGGAGAATAGTATAGATCTAAGGTGGATGGAGGATAGTACAGATTTAAGGTGGATGGAGGGTAGCATACATTTAAGGTGGATGGAGAATAGTGTATATTTAAGGTGGATGGAGGGTAGTGTACATTTAAGGTGGATGGAGGGTAGTATAGATGTCTTAGCTGATATGTAAATATGGAATATGTATAGATTATACATTTTAAATATTGTTTATTTGCTTCAGGTATTTGCTTTTGTTGGTGGTTGTGTCGTGCTTTTTCTGTGTCTGGAATAAAACATTCATTCAATGACCTGGCAGAAGGTAAAGCCTCTTAAAACGGAGGAGATCAAAGAACAACATCAAAATGACAAATGACACAACAACAAAAAAATACAAGATGATTAAAAATGTCCTAAAAAATAAAGCAGATATAAAAGACTTATAAACAGCAGCATGTTAATCATTTAAAAGTAGGTTTTAGTAGAAGTAGGTTAGTAGTAATGGGGGAGTATTTACAGTATCTGCAGCATTTTTTATTTTACAAGTTGCTTTTTATAGTGTGGAAATACATTTTCCTACGTTTTCCCGGTGGTCGTGAACGCAGCATTCGGCTTGCACAAATCCGGTCCGTTAATCCGTCCGAGCGGCTGGCGGGGGTTCAGACATCATGCAGTCACGGGTGGGTGGTGGCAAACCATAGTCTGTGTTTGGATCTGAAGGGAGTGTAGTTTCCACAGTGGATCCCGGTTCACGGACACGGACACGGACACCGGGGGACCAACCGCATTAATGGCGTCCAGGATGGATTTAAAGGCCGTCATAGAGCAGATGGAGACCGGGGACCAGGACCAGGCTCTGGCCGCCCTGCAGGTCTACAACACGGAGGTAAGCACCGGGAGGACCGGGAGGACCAGGAGGGATCGAGAGAACCGGGACCTGCAGGGGTGGACATTTAATCCAATAAAAGTGAACATGTTTTTATCCTGATGGTCATCAAACACCATCCCTCAGAAAAACAAACATTACTGACATTATTATTATCATCACCATCATATTAATATTATCATCTTCACACCAGTGACACAGTGATAAATGTCACACCAGGGTTTGGTTCTAGTTTAAAGGCTGGTTTTTGGGTCTGAGTCAAACTCAGATGGTTATTTGTGGTTCTTCTACATCAGTGATGTCAAACTCATGTTAGTTCAAGTTCCATATTCACACCAATATGATTTAAAACAGGTCACACTGGTAAAATAATCGCATATTAACCTAAAAATTATGACAACTTCATAGAATTTCTCTTAGAATTTTTTAAAATTAAATTATGAAAATGTTTACATTTACAAACTATCCTGAAAAAGGTGAATAACATGAACAGCCTGAAATTTCCTCAGAAAAATAAATAAATAAATATTATGTCTCAGTTTATCATTTTACACATGTCCATTATAACGTACAGATCACAGTAGATCTGCAAATCTATCTATCTATCTATCTATCTATCTATCTATCTATCTATCTAGATCACAGGTGTCAAACATGTGGCCCGGGGGCCAAAACCGGCCCGCCAAAGGATCCAATCTGGCCCCTCCGATGAGTTTGTGAAATACAAAAATTACACTGAAGATAGTAACAATCAAGGATGTTAAAATCATTTTAGGTCAATTCAGTCTAAAGTGGATCAGACTAGTAAAATATTATCATAATAACCTATAAATAATGAAAACTTCCAATTTTCCTCTTTGTTTTAGTATAAATAAAGGAAAATTAGAAAAAAAGTTACATTTACAGACTATCCTTTTACAAAAAATATGAATAACCTGAACAAAAATGAACAATCTGAAATGTCTTAAGAGAAATATGTGGAATTCTATACAATATTCTTCCTGTTACTAAATCTGCAAGTTGTGATGCACATGTATAAATGATCAACTTAGGCATAATATTGTAAACATTGCACTTTTTTTCTTGAGAATTTTCAGGTTGTTCATATTTGTTCATTTTATGTTCAAGTACAGTTTGTAGGTGTAAACATTTTCATGATGGAATTTTACTTTTTTCACTCAAAAACACAGAGAAACCTTTGGAGTTGACCTTATTTATAAGTTCTTATCCTATTATTTATATTATTTTACTGGTCCGACCCAGTTTAGATCATATTAGGCTTTATGTGGAACTGAACTGAAATGAGTTTGACACCCCAGATCTAGATAGATAGATAGATAGATAGATAGATAGATAGATAGATAGATAGATAGATAGATAGATAGATAGATAGATAGATATCATTCTTCTCAAGACCTCTAAGAATATACACATTTTTTGTGACTCAATAGTTTGTAAATGCAAACATTTTCATGAAGTGTTACTTCTTTGCACATCAAAATACAGAAACATTAGAATTTGTTATCATTTATAGATTATTGTGTTATTATTTTATGGCTCTGATCCACTTTAGCTCATACTAGTGCGTTGACCCTTAGGGATCCACTGGTTCTAGATGTGGTAGTTTTTATGCTGTTGTGTATTCGTCCATGCTGTACTGCATTTGTCCAGCAGTCACTGACAAAGTGTTCTGGCCATAGCAACATGACTGTAAGGCTATTGTGTTCCAAAATTACTGATACCTTTCAAAATATTGGTCCTATCAACTTGCCCTTTTCGCTAGTCTGTTTCTTAACCAAAAATACATAAGTATGACAAAGTGCTCTGTACAGATTTTGTGTGAATCCCGAGACACACACACACACACACACACACACACACACAGAGGCCACTTAGCTTTTATAATACAGATTGGTCTGAATGTGGAACCTGAACTAACATGGTTTTAACATCATTAATTGTTAGTATTTTCAGTGTAATTTTTACGTTTCATAAATTCATCCCATTGATTGGATTGGACCCTTTGGTGGGCTGGTTTTGGCCCACGGGACTTATGTTTAACACCCCTGTCTAAATTATACATTAACATATTCCATCCACCAATTAGTGTTCAATTTCTCCTGTTTTAAGTTCCAAAGTTTATAAATGAAAAACCATAAGGACTAAATGAACCAATGACGCCTCATTTAAAGATAATAAACCTGTGGTTTCACAACATTTCCTTTTGTATTATGTGAATTAAACACAACCTTTCATGAATATAATTACTGGTGGAATGGACCAGTCATGTGACCAGTCATGTGACCTCATGACTCCAAACAGGTATTAGTTCTATTAGCTTCCATCACTATTCAGATGATTCTGTCATTAATTAAGTTTCGTTGCTTTTACAGTAAAACTGTAAAATAAACTTAGACTCAACTGTGGAGAATCTAACCCAGGAGTGTCAAACATATGGCCCATGGGCCAAAACTGGCCGCCAAAGGGTGTAATATGGTCCATGTGATGAATTTATGAAATGCAAAAATGACACTTGAAGATATTAACAAAGGACACTAAAATCCTCCAAATGCTGTAGAAAAACCTACTGTGACCATGAGTCCATCTACGTACATACTCCGATCATGGAAAACATGTAAACTAGGGTTTATTGATTATAGCTTTTCTGAAGTACATATAAACGCATCATATCTGTTTATTCCAACAGTCGCCCAGAAACTGTTCATTCCCAGGGCGTTTGTTGTGGAATCGCTGCCGTTCTGTTTCTATAAGTGACAGTCTGGTTCAAATATTCAGACACACACACACCTGCAGTGACCAAGTTCACACAATAACACTTCAGTGGAGTTGTTAAATCATCTGCATCATATACAGATGGTTTTTTCCCATGTCGTGTTTAATGAGTGGTCTTTATTGTTGTCGACCTTGTCTGACCTCATAACTGACTCCTGGTTTTCATTGGAGGTAATCTGCTTTCATTCCTCCACACGACATTCTCAACCCTTTTGGCCCCGCCCACTTAGGGGACAGGAAGTCAGCTATTTTAGACTTCATATAGAAGAGCTTTGTGGAACTGTGGAGAGAACTCATCTTTTTAAACCCTTTCATGCATGTTGTGCCGTTCTTCAAGCTTCAATGAAAACCACAATAATGTTAATATTTACAATAATTAATTACCGCATGGGTTACTTTCATGTGTTGTTTTATGTTGTTAATTTAACATTTGTTGTTCTAAACAACTCAGCTAAAGTGTTATTGTGTGAACTCGGTCACTGCAGGTGTGTGTGTGTGTGTGTGTGTGTGTGTGTGTGTGTGTAAATATTCAGATATTTAAACAGAATTGCTGGGATTACACAATAAAAACCCTGTAAATGAACAGTTTCTGGGCGACTGTTTTAACCAGTTCATAGATGTTGTACAGTTATTCAAACTTCAATTAAAACTGCAATAATATTTACATTTATAATAATTATTCCAAACTAGTAGTAGTTTATAAAACTGAAATACCTTTATTACCACATGGATTATCTGATAGTTAATGCTTGTGTTATTTGAATCCAGTATCATGTCATTACTGTGGATACTGGTGAATTAAATCAGTCCGAAATCCACTGTTTATGAACATATTTATCTGATATTTACCATTAACATACATTTAAACCATTCATACGTGGTTTTGTATCTGACTCAAAATAAGAACTGGATCCAGTTGGACATGTCTGATTGTCTCTGCTTATCAGTCATTCATACATAAAAGGGTTACGTTTACTTCAGGGACAGTTTATTCTATAGTGAATGAATGAATGAATAAATGAATGAATGAATGAAATCTTTATTTCGAACATGTCGACAGAGAAATCAAAACAACAATCAACCAACCAAATATAAGTACTGGTACATAAATGATTGATAAGCAAACGAACAACAAAATAAATAAATAAATAATAGTAAATAATAATAATAATAATAATAATAATAATAATAAAACAAATGAAATGAAATTATACATGCTCAAAAAGGAGTAGGAAGAAGTAAAAACTTATGTACTCCTACCCCCAATTACTCCTTATTGTACTCCTTATGATCACTATGTAGCAATTATTATTTTGTACGAATATCAATAATAATAATAATAATAATAATAATAATAATAATAATAGTATAACAATATCATACCTCCTTTTTCCTATATACACTAATAAGATAATACCCATTTACAACTTATCCTACCAGATATTAATACCAGATACTAATAAAAACTAAAAAAAAAACAAAAACAAATAACACTTCAGTTGAGTTGTAAATCCTCACGCTGAAGGCTGGAATCTTTATTCTGCTTCTATTAAAACAAACATGGTTTTGATCCAAATCCTCCAACAGTAGAGGGACATGGTTGTGGTCCCAGATAAATGGACCTGTACTGATCCGATACTTTACTTGGAGTTCACACAGATTCTGGGTTTCTACTTGTTTGTTATCACCATGGGAGGACACCAGATGTTGGTTCAATGTGTGTGTTCTGTGAAAAACCTCCTAATAACCATCACTGGTCCATCATTAGAACATCAGCACCTTTAACCTGAAAAACGTCAGAGTGTTTCCACTAAAATTTCCGAGTAAAAAACCTTCACTCGTTTGTAGTAGGGGGCGGGGCTTTTCAGATTCCCTGAATTCTTGTGGGCGGGGCTGTGTGTTGAACTTGGTGGAACCTATTGTCAGCGTTCTCCTCCATGTTTAATCCAGTGGTGTCTGTGAACTGGTTTATTCCATTTACACCAGATTCATTTGGTTTGTGTTTGGATCCTTTATTAAATTGAACAAAAGAAGAAAAACTACAACAAGTGGACGACGCCCACAGATATCTGACCAATACCGTCTTTAATGCATTCAGAAGAACAGACAGATTATTAATATTTATAATAATGGGTCAATGACAGAGATAGAACAAGGACATGATGAAGACATTTATTTCTTCAGTTTCATAAAATTAGTTTTTCTTGAAGTAAATTATGACTGTTGTTTTTATTTTGTTGTAAATTTAACTTTAATAACTTTAATCTGAGAGAATCTGCATTTTTCTGCAAATATTTGACTATTTCAGAGAAGAATTTTAACACAAACTTCTTTGCCATTAAGCATATTATGCGTGCTTTGAACTTCATGTTATTAAAGATCATATTATTTTTCACAATTTGTTTTAGGTCAGAATTCAAAAGTTGTTAATTTTTGGATGACTTTTAAAATTCTGATCCATCCACTAAAACCATCACATTATAAACAATGTTAAATTCCTACACTAACACCCTTCTACCAAGTGAGTACAAAATGCACACTGACACATTTTAGCATTTAACCTTTGACCGAGCACAAAAAATAATACTGTATATTAACCAATGTTGGTGTTAATCACTGACAAATGCCAGGATGAAAAAATAAAAAAAAAAACTAATACAATTTTTACGTAGAATATTGAGGAAAAAAAAAGTTTTGTTTACATTACAAATATGGCATTTAAAGGGTTAAAAATATATGAAAATGATCAAATATTTGGTATTTTTGTTTATGGCTGAAGTTGATGAAATACAAAAAAATGTAAACAGATGAAAGTTTGGAGCCGACATTTTAAACTGACTCCATCACCTTTGTCTAGGATGGAGGGTAGAGTTGGAAACACACCTGGAGGACCTGCAGGATCACAGGTGGCCTCAGTGTATCACAGGTCATTATTGGAAGTCTTCTGAGAGGTGATTAGACCTATTTATGGAATGAGTCAATGTTTGATCGCTCCAGTGCACAGCTCTAATGTCACTGAAAACAGATGAATCACAGTGAAAGGAAACATACAGTACATCCTATATTATAACAGGGAAGTGGACTCTGTGTGTCTCGGACATCACACTAAATCCGTGCAGAGCTGACAGCTGCAGTTTGGCATACTTATGGATTTTTGGTCAAGGAACAGACTAGTGAAAACGGCAAGTTGATAGGACCAATATTTTGGGAGATATTAGTAATTTTGGAATACAATAGCCTCCCAATGGCCAATCACGTCGCTATGCCCAGAATCATAGAATCATCACAGAAGTGGGTTACCTAGCAACAGGTAAACAATAAGGCCACATTCCATGATGTCAAATTTCATGTGCAGAAACAGACATGTCAACTGAGAGGTTATTCAACTGAAAATACCAGTGGAATTTACCAAGAAAGTAAAGAAAGTAAAAGAATGAACTGGATCAGAGGATCTAGAACCCGTGGTTCCACAATGCACTAGTACATACATAAGAACAGGTGAAAATCCACCACGGTCCTGGAAAGTCAGTGTTAAAGTAACTGTCTGATGCACAGGAAAGAAAAAGTAAGTTAAGTTAAGTTAAGTAACAGACTGATGTTGTGATGTTCTAAACTGTTGTTACATTCCCTGTTTATTTTCATTTCCACCTTAAACTGTATATTGTATATAGGGATGTAACGATTACCGGTACAACAATAAACTGCAGTAAAATTGCCAACGGTTAGTATTACCGTTTAAATTCTAATTATCATGATAACCATGTTTGATTACTGCACTTTTCCGGAGAAAACACCTATGTAAAGATCTGCTTTAATGTCAAATATTTGAATATAGTTTTAATTTATTACAATTTTAATTCTCTTTACCTAATATTTGGAACCAATATTCACTTTTAAAGTCTTTGAAAAGGTTCGTTAAACATCTTTGTGTTATTTATGCAATAAATTATATACATTTTCAAATTGGATTTTATGTATTTTGTGTGTTTTTTGTCCTTTTGTGTTGATATAGTAGGTTAAAGTGAAAAAAATAATAGACAGATTAAATAGAAAAAAAGATCCCAAACATGGGTATAGTAAACATGTGTTTATATAGTATATAAAGGCAAAATCAAAAGTACTGAAAAACAGCCTAAATAGGCTCAGACCCCTAAGGGTTAATATTTGAATGTTTCTGCCAACAGAAAGTACATTGTGCCAATTATTCTATTTGTTTTGTTTTTTTGTTGTTGTTTTTTAAATACAACTTGGTAAAATTATTTCAGTGTGTGTATAAGTACTTTTTGAACATTTTGAGCACAATTTCAACAATACCGTGATAATAATGATAACCGTGATAATTGTGGTCACAATAACCATGATATGAAATTTTCATATCGTTACATCCCTAGTTGTATAATTTTGTACATATTCAGAGGTTTATTTTATTCTATTTTAGTGGATTTTATGGTAATTTTTATTGTATCCTATGTATCTTTTATGTGTTTTTTTTATATAATTTCCTAAATTTGCTGCTGCATTCACAGACCTGGGGGCTGGGTTCGGTTCTGTTCATGTCTAATGACTAAAGGACAGTAAAGCTGAGTTCGTTTCGTGTTGCGTTTAAGGTGGTTTGCTCTTCTACCTCTGTGAGCTCCTTCTGTGCCGTTGAGTGTGTTGGCTGATCTTAAAGCCAATAGGATTAGATTCTCTGATACACAAATAGAGCGTGGGCGGCCCAGTCAAATCCGACTGGACTAAAGCGCTCTGAGGATGAACAGCTTAGTGATGCAGGTGACTCAGCTCCATGTCAGAGCATCGCAAAACTCAGAAAAACGACAGACGCAAATGCACCAGACCGTTATCCCACTGACAGATCTGAAATAACGACCATAGTGTTGATTTTAACTCTGAGGGTGTAAAATTTGTTCAAGTTGAACTCTTTACTGCTCTTCTTTCCTATATATCATTAAAGTGAACTTAACTCTATTAAGACAGAGCTAAGCTTATTAACTCGACATCAGTGGTTCTCAAACTTTTTTGAACAACCACCTGTTTACGAAATCATGAACCTTCTGCCCCCGCCCCGAAAAATATTTAGGAATGAGGGGGTGTTAAAGAGCTCCGCAGGTCAATAAGTAGGACTGTGTATTGGCAAGAATCTGGCGATATGATACAAATCATAATATTAGGATCACGAAACGATATATCACGGTATATCACGATACTGTAAACAAGGCGATATTTTTTGTTTGTTTTGTTTCTTCTTCTAAGATATTATTTCCTGGAAAAATTAAATCATACCAGAAATATGCACAAATACTAAACACATTTATATTTGACCAGAACAGGATTTAATACGATATCACAAAACTTTCCTCTGTAAAAACTACATTTTTTAAATAAATAATAATAATAAATACATAAAATGATGTTTACAGACATTACAGTTTAAGATCCTGCTCAAATGTTTATATTCTATTAGCTGTGAAATGAACGTATAGTGTTCAGTCACTGAATCATCCAACATCATAGCATTATTTTAGTTCAACAAAGGAACTAACCTCTGCCTCTTTCAGACAGTAAAAAGGGCTTTTAGGATGATTGAAATAAACATTATTTAACACAACAGTGTTATTCATAAAAAAAAATAAAATACATGCATGACGTGCAATATCACAATACTATCTTTTTAGTATACAAACAACAGAGCAAAATACCCATTTAAATCAATACCTAAAAATATCGATATAGTACTTTTTGTTATCAATACAGTATCATGAAATGAAATATCACGATATATTGCGGAACCGATATTTTCTTACACCCCTATCAATAAATGCCACAATGTACCTTACTGCAAAAAGGGGGTGGGGAGGGGTGGAGGCACAGAAATTCACCACTGACATAACATGCTGCTTGATGTTGATACATATACAGACTAAAAGCCTCCCCCATTTCGGTCTCAGCGCCCCCCTCAGCTCAGCTTTCTTGTTCCAAACACCCCCCCAACAGTGTCCCAACGCCCCCTGGGGAGTGGTACCACCGCCATTGGAGCTAAGTCACTGTGACGTATAAATGTGAGGATTGTCAATAACTCTGCAGAATACTTCACTTGTGTTAAAACAACACTGATCTGACATATCGTTGCTACAGCCCCACATCAGCCATGACACGCCCCTTTGAGACTGTCGTCATGACAAAAAACACTGAAACTCCACCCACAGACCTGTTTAACACTGCAGGAGTGTAAATAAAACACCTGAATCAACTCATCAGCTCAACTCTCCATCCATTGGAAAAGTCATGAACTAGAAGTGGACGATACAGACGTAAATACATCAGTCCATTATTCCAACGACAGATCTGAAAAAACACATTTAATAATCAATCAGAATCAACACTATGGTCGTTAATGTTTAACCTCTTACGGCTCTTCCTGTTCAACACAACATAAGGGTTTTCTTTTGTACTTTAACACTTTCCTTCATCAAATCTTCCTAAAAGATTAAATTTTTCCCTCTGTATTTTATTTTATTTATCAATCTAATCAGTCATTCATTAGATTTGATTAGACTTTATTGATCCCACAATCAGGAAATTTACTGGTCTAGGCAGTAACAAAAACAAACAATATTTAAAATAAATAAATAAATAAAAAATAATAATAACAATAGTAGTAATAGAATTCAGTGGGCTATATACTTATGTACCTATAGACATATATTTGTACTTATTTCCAAATGAGTTAGTTGAGTATAATGTAGATTTTATGCTAATTTATATTTTTATTCATAAATCAGTCTTTTACTGTTTTTACACTATGATTTATGTAGGTGTATTGTGGGGTTTTTTTTGTCCACATTGAAGGTGATTTTTTTTGTCATGACAGATAATGAAATATTCTAACTCTGATATCAGCTGAAAAATTGGGGGAAAAAAACCTGAAAATGAACAATTATTCGTCCTCTGTGTTTGTGAAGTGTTGATTTACAGGTGTGTGTTTTTGGTCTCACTGTATCCATCTGGTGTTTTATGTTGTTTTCAAATATTTTGCATAGTTTCCATCTTGTTTTGTAGGTTAAAATTTTTAAAATCGCAAATAACCATAAAATTCTGCCTTAAAACTGCAAATAAATAACAGCTGATCATTTATTGTGATACTTATTGATTCTGACCCATGATCAGGATGCTGTTTTTCATTTTCTGTTTTTCTGTCTTTTTTTTGTTTTCTTTCCTCCAGATGAACCAGTGTTTCACATTCTCCAGTGACGATGAAGAGGGCAGAGAGGTAAAGCCCACGTTTACTGTTTCTGATTAGAATGAGCTGTTATCCTTTGGCTGTTCTGACATTTACACTGGAGAAAACACCTGAAAAAACCTAATACCACTGATGGTTTATTCTGTTTCTCCTCGTGTGTTCATCGCTGATGCATTAGGAAAGGATTTTACAAGAGGTAAAAACATGTTGTATTAGTAGAAAAACAGCCCACAGTTTGTCTGTTGAATCAAACCCTAACCCTGATGAGTTAACCTTCAGGTATCCAGGTCAGCATGTGCACCCTGATCAGGTTTTACCGGGGGCCCACTTTGGACCCAGGCCTGGGGGAGGGGCTTCTAAGGGAGTTTAGTTATCCAGTCTTTAGCTCTAGTTTAACCATTCTTTATACCTGTTTTTACCAAATTTGACTGTTTTAACTATCTTTTAGCTTGTTTATCCAATCTTTAGCTCTAGTTTAACCATTCTTTATACCTGTTTTTACCAAATTTGACTCTGTTTTAACTATCTTTTACCTTGTTTATCCAGTCTTTAGCTCTAGTTTAACCATTCTTTATACCTGTTTTTACCAAATTTGACTGTTTTAACTATCTTTTAGCTTGTTTATCCAATCTTTAGCTCCAGTTTAACCATTCTTTATACCTGTTTTTACCAAATTTGACTCTGTTTTAACTATCTTTTAGTTTGTTATCCAGTCTTTAGCTCTAGTTTAACCATTCTTTATACCTGTTTTTACCAAATTTGACTGTTTCAACTGTCTTTTAGTTTGTTATCCAGTCTTTAGCTCTAGTTTAACCATTCTTTATACCTGTTTTTACCAGATTTGACTCTGTTTTAACTATCTTTTAGTTTGTTATCCAGTCTTTAGCTCTAGTTGAACCATTCTTTATACCTGTTTTTACCAAATTTGACTGTTTTAACTGTCTTTTAGCTTGTTTATCCAATCTTTAGCTCTAGTTTAACCATTCTTTATACCTGTTTTTACCAAATTTGACTCTGTTTTAACTATCTTTTACCTTGTTTATCCAGTCTTTAGCTCTAGTTTAACCATTCTTTATACCTGTTTTTACCAAATTTGACTGTTTTAACTATCTTTTAGCTTGTTTATCCAGTCTTTAGCTCTAGTTTAACCATTCTTTATACCTGTTTTTACCAAATTTGACTGTTTCAACTGTCTTTTAGTTTGTTATCCAGTCTTTAGCTCTAGTTTAACCATTCTTTATACCTGTTTTTACCAGATTTGACTCTGTTTTAACTATCTTTTAGTTTGTTATCCAGTCTTTAGCTCTAGTTGAACCATTCTTTATACCTGTTTTTACCAAATTTGACTGTTTTAACTATCTTTTAGCTTGTTTATCCAATCTTTAGCTCTAGTTTAACCATTCTTTATACCTGTTTTTACCAAATTTGACTCTGTTTTAACTATCTTTTACCTTGTTTATCCAGTCTTTAGCTCTAGTTTAACCATTCTTTATACCTGTTTTTACCAAATTTGACTGTTTTAACTATCTTTTAGCTTGTTTATCCAATCTTTAGCTCCAGTTTAACCATTCTTTATACCTGTTTTTACCAAATTTGACTCTGTTTTAACTATCTTTTAGTTTGTTATCCAGTCTTTAGCTCTAGTTTAACCATTCTTTATACCTGTTTTTACCAAATTTGACTGTTTCAACTGTCTTTTAGTTTGTTATCCAGTCTTTAGCTCTAGTTTAACCATTCTTTATACCTGTTTTTACCAGATTTGACTCTGTTTTAACTATCTTTTAGTTTGTTATCCAGTCTTTAGCTCTAGTTTAACCATTCTTTATACCTGTTTTTACCAAATTTGACTCTGTTTTAACTATCTTTTAGTTTGTTATCCAGTCTTTAGCTCTAGTTTAACCATTCTTTATACCTGTTTTTACCAAATTTGACTGTTTTAACTATCTTTTAGCTTGTTTATCCAGTCTTTAGCTCTAGTTTAACCATTCTTTATACCTGTTTTTACCAAATTTGACTGTTTCAACTGTCTTTTAGTTTGTTATCCAATCTTTAGCTCTAGTTTAACCATTCTTTATACCTGTTTTTACCAAATTTGACTGTTTTAACTATCTTTTAGTTTGTTATCCAGTCTTTAGCTCTAGTTTAACCATTCTTTATACCTGTTTTTACCAAATTTGACTGTTTCAACTGTCTTTTAGTTTGTTATCCAGTCTTTAGCTCTAGTTTAACCATTCTTTATACCTGTTTTTACCAAATTTGACTGTTTTAACTATCTTTTAGCTTGTTTATCCAGTCTTTAGCTCTAGTTTAACCATTCTTTATACCTGTTTTTACCAAATTTGACTGTTTTAACTATCTTTTAGTTTGTTATCCAGTCTTTAGCTCTAGTTTAACCATTCTTTATACCTGTTTTTACCAAATTTGACTGTTTTAACTATCTTTTAGCTTGTTTATCCAGTCTTTAGCTCTAGTTTAACCATTCTTTATACCTGTTTTTACCAAATTTGACTCTGTTTTAACTATCTTTTAGCTTGTTTATCCAATCTTTAGCTCTAGTTTAACCATTCTTTATACCTGTTTTTACCAAATTTGACTCTGTTTTAACTATCTTTTAGCTTGTTTATCCAGTCTTTAGCTCTAGTTTAACCATTCTTTATACCTGTTTTTACCAAATTTGACTGTTTCAACTGTCTTTTAGTTTGTTATCCAATCTTTAGCTCTAGTTTAACCATTCTTTATACCTGTTTTTACCAAATTTGACTGTTTTAACTATCTTTTAGTTTGTTATCCAGTCTTTAGCTCTAGTTTAACCATTCTTTATACCTGTTTTTACCAAATTTGACTGTTTTAACTATCTTTTAGTTTGTTATCCAGTCTTTAGCTCTAGTTTAACCATTCTTTATACCTGTTTTTACCAAATTTGACTGTTTCAACTGTCTTTTAGTTTGTTATCCAATCTTTAGCTCTAGTTTAACCATTCTTTATACCTGTTTTTACCAAATTTGACTGTTTTAACTATCTTTTGGTTTGTTATCCAGTCTTTAGCTCTAGTTTAACCATTCTTTATACCTGTTTTTACCAAATTTGACTGTTTTTAACTATCTTTTAGTTTGTTATCCAGTCTTTAGCTCTAGTTTAACCATTCTTTATACCTGTTTTTACCAAATTTGACTGTTTTAACTATCTTTTAGTTTGTTATCCAGTCTTTAGCTCTAGTTTAACCATTCTTTATACCTGTTTTTACCAAATTTGACTGTTTCAACTGTCTTTTAGTTTGTTATCCAGTCTTTAGCTCTAGTTTAACCATTCTTTATACCTGTTTTTACCAAATTTGACTGTTTTAACTATCTTTTAGTTTGTTATCCAGTCTTTAGCTCTAGTTTAACCATTCTTTATACCTGTTTTTACCAAATTTGACTGTTTTAACTATCTTTTAGTTTGTTATCCAGTCTTTAGCTCTAGTTTAACCATTCTTTATACCTGTTTTTACCAAATTTGACTGTTTTAACTATCTTTTAGTTTGTTATCCAGTCTTTAGCTCTAGTTTAACCATTCTTTATACCTGTTTTTACCAAATTTGACTGTTTCAACTGTCTTTTAGTTTGTTATCCAATCTTTAGCTCTAGTTTAACCATTCTTTATACCTGTTTTTACCAAATTTGACTGTTTTAACTATCTTTTAGTTTGTTATCCAGTCTTTAGCTCTAGTTTAACCATTCTTTATACCTGTTTTTACCAAATTTGACTGTTTCAACTGTCTTTTAGTTTGTTATCCAATCTTTAGCTCTAGTTTAACCATTCTTTATACCTGTTTTTACCAAATTTGACTGTTTTAACTATCTTTTAGTTTGTTATCCAGTCTTTAGCTCTAGTTTAACCATTCTTTATACCTGTTTTTACCAAATTTGACTGTTTCAACTGTCTTTTAGTTTGTTATCCAATCTTTAGCTCTAGTTTAACCATTCTTTATACCTGTTTTTACCAAATTTGACTGTTTTAACTATCTTTTAGTTTGTTATCCAGTCTTTAGCTCTAGTTTAACCATTCTTTATACCTGTTTTTACCAAATTTGACTGTTTTAACTATCTTTTAGTTTGTTATCCAGTCTTTAGCTCTAGTTTAACCATTCTTTATACCTGTTTTTACCAAATTTGACTGTTTTAACTATCTTTTAGCTTGTTTATCCAATCTTTAGCTCTAGTTTAACCATTCTTTATACCTGTTTTTACCAAATTTGACTCTGTTTTAACTATCTTTTACCTTGTTTATCCAGTCTTTAGCTCTAGTTTAACCATTCTTTATACCTGTTTTTACCAAATTTGACTGTTTTAACTATCTTTTAGCTTGTTTATCCAATCTTTAGCTCCAGTTTAACCATTCTTTATACCTGTTTTTACCAAATTTGACTCTGTTTTAACTATCTTTTAGTTTGTTATCCAGTCTTTAGCTCTAGTTTAACCATTCTTTATACCTGTTTTTACCAAATTTGACTGTTTCAACTGTCTTTTAGTTTGTTATCCAGTCTTTAGCTCTAGTTTAACCATTCTTTATACCTGTTTTTACCAAATTTGACTCTGTTTTAACTATCTTTTAGTTTGTTATCCAGTCTTTAGCTCTAGTTTAACCATTCTTTATACCTGTTTTTACCAAATTTGACTGTTTTAACTATCTTTTACCTTGTTTATCCAGTCTTTAGCTCTAGTTGAACCATTCTTTATACCTGTTTTTACCAAATTTGACTGTTTTAACTGTCTTTTAGCTTGTTTATCCAGTCTTTAGCTCTAGTTTAACCATTCTTTATACCTGTTTTTACCAAATTTGACTCTGTTTTAACTATCTTTTAGTTTGTTATCCAGTCTTTAGCTCTAGTTTAACCATTCTTTATACCTGTTTTTACCAAATTTGACTGTTTTAACTATCTTTTAGTTTGTTATCCAGTCTTTAGCTCTAGTTTAACCATTCTTTATACCTGTTTTTACCAAATTTGACTGTTTTAACTATCTTTTAGCTTGTTTATCCAATCTTTAGCTCCAGTTTAACCATTCTTTATACCTGTTTTTACCAAATTTGACTGTTTTAACTATCTTTTAGTTTGTTATCCAATCTTTAGCTCTAGTTTAACCATTCTTTATACCTGTTTTTACCAAATTTGACTCTGTTTTAACTATCTTTTAGTTTGTTATCCAGTCTTTAGCTCTAGTTTAACCATTCTTTATACCTGTTTTTACCAAATTTGACTGTTTTAACTATCTTTTAGTTTGTTATCCAGTCTTTAGCTCTAGTTTAACCATTCTTTATACCTGTTTTTACCAAATTTGACTGTTTTAACTATCTTTTAGTTTGTTATCCAGTCTTTAGCTCTAGTTTAACCATTCTTTATACCTGTTTTTACCAAATTTGACTGTTTTAACTATCTTTTAGCTTGTTTATCCAGTCTTTAGCTCTAGTTTAACCATTCTTTATACCTGTTTTTACCAAATTTGACTGTTTTAACTATCTTTTAGTTTGTTATCCAGTCTTTAGCTCTAGTTTAACCATTCTTTATACCTGTTTTTACCAAATTTGACTGTTTCAACTGTCTTTTAGTTTGTTATCCAGTCTTTAGCTCTAGTTTAACCATTCTTTATACCTGTTTTTACCAAATTTGACTCTGTTTTAACTATCTTTTAGTTTGTTATCCAATCTTTAGCTCTAGTTTAAGCATCCTTTATAGCAGCATAAGACTGAGTACTTAGCTAGATCTATGTAGAATGACCAGAGGGGACCCTGACACCCCAGTGGATGATGGGTAATACCCCTCTGTCTGTCTAACTGTATAAATGAGTGTTGGTTCCAGTGTTGGTGTTTGTCCAGTAAACTGCCTGAATGTGGACTAACCTGCTGTTTGACTGTGTGATGCAGCGTTTGGGGGAGTTGCTTCTCGGTTTCCTGAATCGGGAGCTTCAGCCGTCGTGTCAATTGGCCTGTCTGGAGACGGTCCGGATTCTGTCCAGAGACAAACACTGCCTGGCTCCCTTCATCAGCTGCTCCGCCATGTCCACCCTAGCCCGGTACGCCGGCATCGCTGGGGTGGGAGGTGGAGCTCCGGCCCACGAACGCCCAGAAGACGATAACCAAGGTAACCACTGATGAATGTTCCATCTGAGGCAGCACTGGAACTGATACAGCAACCAGAGGATCTGGGATAAACCTCATCTGAGTCAGTTCTGTTGAGCAGGATTCAGGATTCATCAGAGCATCAAAAAAGAAAATAATGATCTAAAGTGGATCAGACCAGTAAAATAACAGAATATCCTGTAAATAATGACAAATTCAAAATGTTTCTCTATGTTTTAGAGTTTAAAAAAAGTACAATTACATGATGAAAATGTTTACATTTACAAACTATCCTTTGAAAAGCATGAATAATCATGAGAAACCTAAAATGTGCAATAAAAAAGTGCAATTTTAACAATATTCTGCCACAACTTATCACTTAAAATTTACAGTGGATCTACAAAGGCACAAAACATTTGTCTAATTTGTGGGGTTGGACCAGTAAAATATTATCATAATAACCTATAAATAATGAAAACTCCTAATTTTTTCTGTTTTAGTGTAAAAACATTTAATTACATGAAAATGTTTAGAATTTACAAACTTGCTAGAAAGAAAGTAATCACTAGAAAATGGATGACTGACAAATTAGCCACATTAGAAGATTGGATAGAACTTGTTTAAGAAATTTCCCAGATGGAGAAACTTACATTTGCATTGAGACTTGAACATAACAAATTTGAGGAATGCTGGAAAACAGGGATGGACTTAATGAACACTAAAAAGGAACAAAACGTGACACCCACTGTTGTTTACCTGCTACATTACTGTTGTTTTTTTTTTATTGGTTTTTTTTTTTCGTTACTGTTCTGTTGTACAAAAACAAGGAGGATAAGAAAACAAGAAGTGAAGGCACTGGAGATATACACAGGAAAATAAATGTACAGATAGAGTGTTTAGTTCTTTTCTGAAAAGAAAAGAAATACAGAAAGACAACATTGTAAAATGTTATGTGCGTGTGAATGTAAAACATGTAAATTCTCCATTAAAAAAATCTAATAAAAACTTGAATGAAAAAAAAAAAGAATTTGCAAACTATCCTTTTACAAAAAAGGTGAATAATCTGAACAATTATGAACAACATGAAATGTCTTCAGAGAAGTAATTGTGATTTGACCAATATTCTGCTTGTTATTAAATGTTTTGTACATTTGTAAATCTACTGTGATCTACAGAAATTTCAGGTTGTTCATAGTATTCATATTTGTGGATGTAAACATTTTTATAATGCATTTATACTTTTGTTTACTGTTAGTTATTATTGTATTGATCTGACCCACTTTAGATCATATTGATTGGTTTGTATGTGGTCCCTGAACGCCTCAGATGTATAAGGGCAGACCTCTGTAATGTTTCTAAAGTTGGTAAAACTGATCTGATCTGTGCCGGCAGACGGGGCTGATGGAGGAGTCGGTCCGGAGGCAGCAGAAGGTTCCACTGATGTGGTGAAGGAACCGTCACCTCCTTCAGAAAACCCCGACCAGGAGGTGATAGTTGAGGCCCTCAAGTCCATCTGTAACATCCTGCTGCACAACGAGATGGGACAGGTGAGCATCGTACCTGAGTTTCCTCACAGTTGGTCAGCGACAACGGGCCTCAGGAAAAACCATAAACCAACATATTTCCTCTTATTTTAGTCCTATCCACGAATTCTCTTATTTGGTTTGTACCCATAGATTTATGGGATTCAACAATGTTTTCTTATTTTTACTCTTATTCCAGTTAAAATAAGAGTGATCAAGTGACTAATCTATAGGTACTAAAAAAATACGAGAATATGAAGGATATGAACAAAAATAAGAGAACATTTGTTCGTAAACAGCCCATTGTTTCAGTTGAATTGCATCATGTTTTATGGAATATGTAGGAAATGAACAAAAGAAGTCAGAGTTTGTTTTTGTCTTGTTTCATCTATGTCGATAACTTTAATCCACTAATAACTGTCTGGATTCTTCAACTCAAAACTGAAAATCAGCCTTTAAACTGTCAAACAAATAATGATTGTACTTTTATTTTGGCAGTTATTGATATTAAATGATATACATCTGTTATGGATGGCAGGTGGTGGCAGCAGAGCTGCAGCTGATAAGGGGCGTGGCCGAGAGGCTGAAACAGTGTCGTGATCCGACCTGGAACGATGAGGTAGATCTGATTAAACTGTGGAAGAAAATCTATGACAAATAACACATGTTCACTACATGGACAAAAGTATGTGGACACGTTGAATTCAGGTGTTTCTTTTCTAACAGGGGTCTGGGATACAAAACAATACTGACAAATGTCATAATATAGTTTTATTTTGTATTAAATATCATATTGATTATTAATATTAATGTTTCTATGTTAAATCCTCATGAACAGGACATCTTACAGTTGTAGGCATGATGTGTCTCAATATTTATGTCCATATAGTTTATTAACATCAATATTTCCTTGAAGTTTAATGACAGATTTTCTTCCTCAGTGAGATGTGAAGAAAGTAGATGATTAGTTGTGGAAGAAAATTATTATTTACAGTCAGAGCATGAAAAATATTTTAGAAATTTAGAGGTAGAACATTTAAAATCATTGTCATGAATGATTAAAAAAAAATCAGTGTTGAGAGAAATGAAGTAAAAACCATCTCTGAGGCATTTTGGAAACAAAGATAACAATTTTAACCAAACTAACTAATGCAATGATATTTATTCCAATATAAAACTATATTATCACATTTGTCATCTTTGTTTTGTATCCCAGACCCCTGTGTTATGTGTCCACATACTTTTGTCCATATAGTGGACCTCTAAAGTCCATGCACTAACTGATTAACTGTGTGACAAATCATAAAAGAGTGAATTTTACCCATTAAAACAGGTTTTTATGCTAAACTTTTCACCAGTTCATCCATGTTTCTTTCACTGACTAGTTTTCTTGTAGTTTAGAAAATAAACCCTTCTTTAACCGATATGTGGTTTAAACCCTTTACCATATCTGAGATGTACTGTCCACCACTGACTCTGAAGTAAACCCGTCCTCCGTCCAGGTGCGGTTCTTCGACCTGCGCCTCACCTTCCTGTTGACCGCCCTGCGGGTGGACGTCCGGGCCCAGTTAGCCCGGGAGCTCCACGGTACCAGTCTCCTGGGGAACCAACTGGACGCCACGCTGGGTCTGTGCTGGCCCGACACCCTGGAGACGGCCAGGGAGGGGTCAGAGGGCGTCCCCCCCGAACAACTGCCCCCCCTCAGCCGACAGCAGACCGAACTGGCCATGGAAATCCTCAAAATACTCTTTAATATTACATTCGACACGACAAGACGCAAAGTGGACGAGGTAAAGAACAGAAGAGCGTTAATTCTAGACAAACAGGAGCATCACACTCGGGTGGACAGAAGTGTTTAAGGAGCTTCCACAACACTGGGCATGTTTATCACTTACTGACAGTACAGAGGTAGCACCGTGGTTAGAGCTGTTAGCAACAAAGTCCTGGGTCCGATTCCAACACTAGTAGGGGTTCTGTTTGGGTTCTTCAGTGTCATCCCACTGTCATTCATCACATGCATTTAATCAGTTTAATACAATGATGTTAAAATCGTGTTAGTTCAGGTTCCACATTTAGACCAATATGATCTAAAGTGGGTCAGAAAATAATAACACAGTAACCTAGAAATAATGACAGATACTAATTTTTCTCTTTGTTTTATGGTAAAAAAAAGTAAAATTGCATGAAAATATTTACATTTACCAACTATCTTTTCACAAAAAACTGTCTATAATCTGAACAGATGTGAAATATCTTAATAGAAGTGTAATTATACCAATATTCTGCCTGTTATTAAATGTTTAGTGTATTTGTAGATCCACTGTGATCTGTATGTTTACTGTACATGTGGAAATGATAAACGGAGGCAGAATATTGTTAAAATTACATTTATTTTTCAAATGAAATTCCAGGTTGTTGATGTTATTCACATTTTTTTAAAGGATAGTTTGTGTAATGGGTTATGTAGAGTGGACCCAGACGCAGATACTCAGATGAGTAACGGATCCAAAAGTCTGTATTAGTCCTTTCACAGCCAATCACCAAGTTTTAAAAGAACTCAGGTGAACAGAAGAGTGTGCTGCACTTAAAGGTAGAAGGTCATACTGTTCTGTAGTATGTATGTTCATATGTATATTCATAGGTTTTTATATGCCTACAGTATGTTCATATGTTCATATTCATGTTCATATGTATATTCATATGTTCTTATATACCTATGTTCATATGTTCACACGTATGTTCATATGTATGTTCATATGTTCACATGTTCACATGTATGTTCATATGTTCATGTAGGAGGAAGCGGCAGAGTTCAAACATCTTGGTGCTATTCTGAGACATTGTCTGATGAGTCGTGCAGATGGAGAAGAGCGAACAGAGGAGTTCCTCAGGTAAAACCATCAGCATGCTATGAACATACTCTACCTGTACTCACACACACACACACACACACATTCATACATACATACATACATGTGGTGGGTGCTCTCGTCTGTCTGTTGGTTGTTCAGCCACACCGTTAACCTGCTGGGGAACCTGCCCCTCCCCTGTCTGGAAGTTCTACTGGCGCCCAAAGTCCAACAAGGATCCATCGAGTACATGGGGGTCAACATGGATGCCGTCAACATGCTGTTGGAGTTTATGGAGAGAAGACTGGACAGGGTGAGGCGCAATAACACACAATAATACACAATACACAAAAACACACAATAACACACATTATCACACATATTCATACACAAAAGCTACTAGAAGTGGATGTCATTGTCCATTTGACCTGTATTTGTCTCCCTCTAGTGGTCATTGTAATAATGCGTGTCCATGTGAATCCACTGGATAATAAACCTGGAATAAACAACAACAGATTTACAGAAAACCATCAAAAGAAACGAAGCAGGAAACAACTGAATATCTGAATAAATGGAACAGAAACACAAACCACAGATGAACAAGAATTCATTTACCAGGAAATCAAAGTTCCTGGTACTAACAGTTCCAGGTACTGTTGTTGTAAAAGTTCTGTTGTGTGTCTGTGTCTCAGGGCCATAAGCTGAAGGAGACCCTCCTCCCGTCGCTGAACCTGCTGACTGAGAGCTCCCGCATCCACCGAGAAACCAGGAAGTTCCTCAGGTCAAAGGTCAGTGGTGGACAGATGTCAGCAGGTCTGTGGGGTTCACATGGACTGTTTCATGTGTGCTGTGTCGGGTTGTTGTGTTGCAGGTGTTGCCTCCTCTGCGTGATGTGAAGAACAGACCCGAGGTCGGCAACGCCCTGAGGAACAAACTGGTCCGACTGATGACGCACATTGACACGGACGTCAAGGACTGCGCCGCTGAGTTCCTCTTTGTTCTCTGTAAAGAAAGTGGTGAGAGCAGCATGTGTGGGTCTGTCCGTCACACAGGTTTGAGGCCTCTGGGTGGCGCTGTTACGCACACACAGGCCCACTCAGTCTGGGTCGTCTGTGGTTCTGACCGCGCCCTCCACTGTGTCCAGTTTCCAGGTTCATCAAATACACCGGGTACGGGAACGCCGCCGGCCTATTGGCTGCACGAGGACTGTTGAGGGGGGGGCGCGACTCTGGGATCTACTCCGAAGATGAAGACTCCGAGACCGAAGAGTACCGGGAGGCCCGAGCCCAGTCAGTACCACTTTAGAACCGGGTCACACCAGTCAGTACCAATGTAGGACCTGGTCAAACCAGTTAGTACCACCGTAGAACCAGGTCAGACCAGTCAGTACCAATGTAGGACCTGGTGAGACCAGTCAGTACCACCGTAGAACCAGGTCAAACCAGTCAGTACCACCATAGAACTGGGTCAGACCAGTCAGTACCAATGTAGAACTGGGTCAGACCAGTCAGTACCACCGTAGAACCGGGTCAGATCAGTCAGTACCACCATAGAATGGGGTCAGACCAGTCAGTACCACCATAGAACCGGGTCAGACCAGTCAGTACCAACGTAGAACTGGTCAGATCAGTCAGTACCACCACAGAACCAGGTCAGACCAGTCAGTACCACCATAGAACTGGGTTGGACCAGTCAGTACCACCATAGAACCGGGTCAGACCAGTCAGTACCAACATAGAACCGGGTAAGACCAGTCAGTACCACCATAGAACCGGGTCAGACCAGTCAGTACCAACATAGAACTGGTCAGACCAGTCAGTACCACCATAGAACCAGGTCAGACCAGTCAGTACCACCATAGAATATATAAAGATAATGTTATCATTAGGGTTTAATGAACCAGACTGATGTGGTTTATGTTGTTTTATTCCATATTAACAGAATATCTTATATGTATTTATTTATATATTAATGAAAGTATTTATTAGTAAAACACCATCTGGTTTCATGGAGACTTAATGGATGAAGAAGTTTTAAAACCTTTATGTTTCTTATTGCGTCTGAGTTAAAGGTGTGTTGATGGACAGGTGTGTATTTGCTGTGTTTCCAGTATAAACCCAATCACTGGTGTGGTGGAGGAGGATCAGCCCAACCCCATGGAGGGAATGACGGAGGAGCAGAAGGAGTATGAAGCCATGAAGCTGGTCCAGATGTTCGACAAACTGTCCAGGTCAATTACAACCCAGTTCAGTCCAATTAAAACCAGTTCAGTCCAATTAAAACCAGTTCAGTCCAATTAAAGCCAGTTCAGTCCAATTAAAGGCAGTTCAGTCCAAGTAAGAGCCCACATTAAACCCACGTACCAGCAGAACCGAAGCATCCACACTGACCCTCAGAACTGGACTTCAGGGGTGTCAGAGTCTAACCCATACATTTGGGTCCTGTTGTATTTTTTGTCTTTTTCATCTTTTCGCATCATTTTTATCCCATCACTGTCCTTTACATAATTTCTCTCATTTTCTCTTTTGTTTTTCTCTTGGTTTTTTACCCGTTGACCATCGTCCTCATGGGTTTTATCACACACTGTGTCGCTATTACTCTTGGTTTTTATGGTGCAACCTGTGAAGCTTTTGGGTGGTGTTGACCTTGACCTATAGTCTCAAGGCCAAATTAGGGTGTTCTGGGGTCAGTGTGTGGTGGTGGGGGGTTAGTGATACTGGGGGGGGGGGTGACGACAAGAGCATAGGTTCAGGACAGAGACAGAATTTTGGTATTTATATAAATATTTACATGAATATTTATGTAAATATTGAATTAGTATTAAAGTTAACAAGTTGTTCCAGGCACAACAAACCCCGCCCCTCACACATATTGTAGTTTATTTTGGCACCGATCCAGCTGATGTCATCATGTCTATGCATGTGCTAATGTCAGCATATCAATTGTATCTATATATGTGCCAAGTCTGAAGTAAATTGAAACAAAATTGATGTTTTTATAGACATGTGAAATTTCACCCATCATGAGTAAATGGGAGGAAAAAAAAGATTTTAAAAATTTGTAAAAAATGTGAACTTTGACCTACTGTTCCTAAATGTAATCACATCTATTCTGGCTCACTGGCAATCTATAAACCCAATCTGGTATGAATTCAACCAATAGTTTTGTTGCTACAGACATTTGAAATTTTGCCCATTATAAGTAAATGAAAAAAAAAAAAAGGTTTGAAAAATTCATTAAAAAAATGTGAACTTTGACCTACTGTTCCCAAAATGTAATCAGATTTGTTCTGGGTCACTGGCAATCTATTAACCCAATTTGGTATGAATTCAATCAATAACTTTGCTGCTATAGTGTTAAAAATCAAACAAACTAACTAACTAACCGAACCAAAAACAAGGCCCCTTGCCTCCCCTTTGGGCAGAGGGGTAAATGTTATTGACATATTTACATTGCGGTTACACACATATGGTTTGTTTCCATTACAAACATGGCCTTTAAAGCGTTAAAAATATGACAGTTATTGAGTATTTTGTATTTTTGTTTTTCGCTCAAGGTAATGAAATACAAAAAATGTAAAAAACAAACTATGACAAACATTCTGACGATACTGCGCATATTCTGCGCTGTAGGTGTTTAGTGTGAGTTCTGAGGACACCGAAGGGTTAAGTTTCCACTAAACCTGGACTCATGCCCCTCTATTTGTTCATATTCAGGACCAACCTGATCCAACCGATGCAGCTCGGTTTGGACGGAAAGATGAGAGAGGTGACGCCAGAAGATCTGCACAAGCTCACCCACAATCCTTTGCTCCAGCCACAAGAACCGCAAAACTCCGACAGTGAAGACGAGGCTTAGTGAACAAAGAAGGAAACGTTACAGAAACAACAACAACAACTAAAGCATCCAGACCAGATTTACAGTTCAATGAGCATCAACTGGAACCAACTCCTTCACTTTCGGTTCATTATCAGTCGTTTCGTTTTCCTCTGGTGGAGATTTGAGCATCGATGGGGATTTTCCTTGGGTTTTTTTTTTCTCTTTTTCTTCCGATGTTTTCATAAAGTAGCAGAAATAGAAAGTATGAATGTCACTGCAGCTCATTCAACAGCAAGGAACTTAGTAAAATAATCACACAAGAATTAATAACACAATAAACTAAATAATGTCAATGTTCTTGGTTTTAACCCATAAAGACCCACAGATACTTTTCTCTCAGTTCCCTATGAATTTTTCTCTATATTTAACATTTCTAAAACGATTTATGACTATTTTTTTTTCTCATATTATCCTCTGTATTCTGAGTTTTTTCTGTGTAAATCCTGATGTTCATTAAAACTCAGAGTAAATTCAAAGGTTATTTTATCAAAACAGAGAAAAATGAGGAAAAAGTGACTTTTTCAGTAAAATCTCTCATTAACTGATCATAAACCCAGTGTCTCCATCCACTGTCATTGATCCAACTCCATGGGTTTTACTGGTGAATCAATGCTGTAGAAGATGACAGTGTTTCCATGGTAACTACAGAGCCTCCGAACGTCCAAATGGGTCATATCTGATGACCATGAAAAGATGAATAACTATATTTTATACCAATTATTTACATGTACTGATAGGATTAATGGATCAACAGGTATTAAACAGTTACATCGGTAGATGGTTCTGGTTCTGGTTAAGGGTGGATGTTTGGGGCTTCAAGGGTTAATGCAAAGAAGTAGAACTGAATTAAGTTAATTAAAAATGTTTACATTAACAAACTATCTTTAACAAAAAAAAAAAAAAGAATGACATGGAACAACCTGAAATTTCTTCAGAAGAATAAAACGTCTTCAATATAAATCTACAACAGGGGGTCAAACATATGGCCCGTGGACCAAAACCAGCCGTCCAAAGGGTCCGATCGGGCCAAGTGATCATATTAAGTCAGTTCAAGTTCCACATTCAGACCAATATGATCTAAAGTGAATCAGAACCAGTCAAATAAGAACACAATAACATCTAAATAATGACAAATACAAGTTTTTTCTTTTTAAATTCATCCCATTGGACCGGATTGGACCGTTTCGGGGCCAGTTTTGGTCCCCAGGCCTTATGTTTAATATACAATAGCATCTTCTTTCTCTGATTTGTTTGTTTATCAGTGACTGATTAATGCCATTAATGTCGGTCAAACAGCCTCTTAGGCTAGTCCAAATAGGTTCATACTGTCTATCGAACTTACACAGATTTCCTTTTCTTATTTGTCAGACAGATGGAAAAAAAAGGGTTCATTCTTTTACGTTGACGTGTTTCAGCTACAACCTGTCGCCTTCCTCTGAAGGTTCACTTGTTGTTCCTGTGATGTGTCATTGTCCACTGTTTTATCCTGGTTTGCCTCTTAGGCTACGTTCACACAGCAGGTCTTAGTGCACAATTCGGATTTTTTTGGTGAAATCCGATTTTTTTTGTGTGCTTGCTCATATTACACATTAAATGCGACTTCTATCAGTTTTGAGAATAAACTGAAGCTGCTCTGAAGTGACCCGCATGTGCAAAGGAGGACCTGACGTAATACATGACCACACAAGCATGCACTGCATTTACAGAAATATGTATGTTTTTCCTGCCGCTTCTCCTCCTGGGACGCAGAATTGTGATGTTTGTCGCATTTCAGTGGCATAAAGGTTGGATAAATGCGGCCTGGCCGTTTAGACTGAAGTCGCATTGCAAAATAACAGATACGTATCGGATTTAGGACCACATATGAAAGTGTCCTGGATCGGATTAGAAAAAACAGATCGGATACAGGTCACATATGGGTAAAAAAAAAGGATTTAGGCCACATTTACCTGCAGTCTGAACGTAGTCTTAGAAAAAACACATGTTCATGTACAAATGTCTTGATAATATTTTCGTTTTTTTTGCCATTTTGTCACCTCTGTCGCTGCTTAAACCTTCAAACACCATCATAGTTAAAGTGAACTCAGGATAATCCATGGTACGAAACAGAGCGTGTGTTAATTATCCAAAGATGATGATAATGATGGACTCGTCTGTATTTTTGACAGAGCTTTGACTTTTAGCTGTTGTTGTTTTTCATAAATGCTCTGGGGTTTTGGATTCTCCAGCTTGTATTTTTTAGACGGTGACGTAAAACACTGAAGATGAAATATTTAAAAACAGAGTGTATTGTATCAGATGTTATATATTCAGTGTTTCCTCCTTTTTGTTGTTAATGTGTAAATAGATACAAACTTTATTGTGGATTCGAATGGTAATAAAATGTGTTAAATGAACCGACTCGTGTCTTATTAGGACCGATGGATTTAAACAATGACTGATGGAGATGAACCAGGAAAATGAACTCAAATAAATTCCATGTTATTTTATATTGTTGTGCAGTTTACATCCATGTCTATGAACCATACGACGCTAATGCAGTGTCACAATAAACATCATGATATTTATTTTCAATAGGAAATAAGTCGTTTCATCCAGATAAAAGCAGTAAAATAAACATCGCACTGAAGGTAAAACTGACCAAAATCTGACTTTATGATAAATGAGCCAAAAACAAACATTTTCTTAATTTATGATCATTTTACTAATTTTTCTACATTTTATTGATAATTTTTTGCTTATTTTTCTTGTAATTTATGATAAATGAGCCAAAAGTGAACAAAACTAACATCAATTTTAACAAAAACATTAGGAAAATAATAAAATGTTCTTAATATATGATCATTTTGTTAATTTTTGGCTGTTTTTTTTTTTTTTTTTTTTTTACATTTATGATAAATGAGCCAAAACTGAACAAAATGTTCTTAATTGATGATCATTTTGTTCACTTTTCCCTCACATTTCTTCATTTCATTGATAATTCTTAACGTTTTTGGCCAATTTCTCTTCTAACTTATGATAAATTAGCAAAAATGAACAAAACTATTAAAAGTTTTAAGAAAAAAAATGAGTAAAATATATATTATTAAAAATTTCTTAACATGATAATTTCGTTCATTTTTGGCTAGTTTGTTTTTAAATGTGTGATAGGTGAGTTAAAACTGAACAATGTTTTCTTAATTTATGATCATTCTGTAAATTTGTAACTAATTGCTCTTCATTTCACTGATAATTTTGTTTATTGGCTTGTCTTTCCTTTAAATTTTTAATAAATGACCCAAAAATGCATAAAACTATCACAAAGTTTAAGAAAAAAAAATTAGGAGAATATTAACAGGACTTTCTTAATATGTGATAATTGTGTTAATTTTTGTCATTTTTCTTTAAATTTATGAGAAATGAGCCAAAATGGAGCAAAATCTTCTTAATTTCTGATAAGTTTGTTCATTTTTGGCCTATTTCTCTTACAATTTATGATAAATGAGCCAAAAAACTAATGACAGTGATTTATTTTAATTAACAATAAAACAAATAAACTAAATTGTTGACACTTTCAGTTTGGACCTGAATGGAACTGAGCACGTGCAGAAGGATCATGTGGGTTTAATTGACTGATACTAGGCCCGGATCGACGATTTCGACTAATTCTTAATGGAATAAATCACAAATGCGTGATGGGAAATCAACATTTGAACACCACAATAAAAACCCGAGAGCCCACAGTTATGGCACAACTTTTTAATAATCATTAACAAGTATAGGTATGGATTTACACTCTGTTCATAACGTAGTTTTTGTTGCTTTATGTAGTTTTGTACATATTCTGTGCGTGCAAGGCAAAGATAAACATGACGGTAGAAAATAACGTGTCCTCCAGGATCAGATGGAGGTTCAGGTTCTAAACACACACACATTCCCTTCAACCACCCTGAGTTTAATAAACTGGACACACTCCTGTTGTTTCCTCACACAGTATCTGCTGTGAACGCCTCATCTGTTCCTCCTGTACGATGGATGTAACGACTGGTGGAAGCTGAAACTGAAACATGCAGCTTTGAAGGTTTGATGTGAGGATTGAACAAGAAAAAACACACAGGAAACAGAAATTGACAACAGAGGAAATCAGAAAGGTTTTGGGAGGTGTTGGTGACGGAAAGTGTCTCCTCGTCTGTCACTGAATATTGGATCAACATCTGAGCCAATCAGAGGCTCTGAACCGATCGCATGACCCAACAGAACCAGAACCGAAGACACATGTTCTCAGAACAACCGAGCCATTCTGCAAAACACCAAAAAAATCTAAGTTTGAATAAAACTATCACACATTTTAAGAAAAAAATAAGGAAAATATTAACAAAATGTTCTTAATATATGATAATTTTGTTAATTTTTAGCTAGTTTATAAATTAATGATAAATGAACCAAAACTGAACAAAATCTTCTTGAAATGCATGAGAATTTTGTTAATTTTTGGAACATTTTTCAAGAATGTTGTTAATTTTTTGCTTGTTTTTGTAAAAACTTGAACAACAATGGGATTAAATAATGAGCCAGAGATGATGTTGGAGTTGTTTCTATTTCAGTGAAAAACCCAGTGAGTCTGTGGATAAAAGTACATGTGTGTTTTAGCCAAACGTTTGTGGGTAAAAAAAATCACTGAAACCCAACATGATAAACTCAACCAACAGCTGAATTAGTCCAGATTGAACCAAATAACCCAGTTTGTGTTATTCTGTGGTTAACCCTCCGGTATCTGGTCCATAGAGGTCCTTTAACCACTGAAAGCGCAGAATATGAGCAGCGCCGTAATAATGTCCAAATGTTTTTCATACAGTTTATTTATAACTTTTTTTGGTTTTTTCAATATTTCATTTACTTGACCCATAAACAAATATACCAAATGTTCAATAACTGTCATATTTTTAACCTTTTAAATGCCATTTGTTATGTAAACAAACCATATTTTTTTGATACAAAAAAATACACATTTTTTCCCCCTAATATTCTACAAATAAATTAAATTACTTTTTTTTTATCCTGTCATAAGTCAATGATTAACACCAACATTCATTAATATACATTATTTTTCTGTGTGCTAGGTCAGATGTTTAATGCTAAAATGTGTCAGTGTGCATTTTGTACTCATTTGGTAGAAGGGTGTCAGTGTAGGAATTTAACAGTGTTTATAATGTGATGATTTTAGTGGATGGGTCAGAATTTAAAAAATCAGGCAAAAATCAACAACCTCTGAATTCTGACCTAAAATAAATTGTGAAAAATAGTATGACCTTTAATAACATGAAGTGCAAAGTGTGCATAGTATGCTCACCCGGGTACCGGAGGGTTAATGCAATAGTTTTTAAAGTGGAAGAATCAGCGCAACTGAAATAAGACAAGTATTGTACTAGATGCATAAAAAAGACCAGATGGTTGGTTTGTCCGGGTGTTTTCAACCAAACACCGACATCATAAACCTGAGTCCAACCTAAACCAGATCCAAACCAGACCTGGTCCAAACACCCAATGACATGGACTTTCCACCTGGTCTGGACTAGCCCTAAGGCTTACACCTGGTCTGAACTAGCCCTAAAGTTTACACCTGGTCTGGACTAGCCCTAAAGTTTACACCTGGTCTGGACTAGCCCTAAAGTTTACACCTGGTCTGGACTAGACCTAAAGTTTACACCTGGTCTGGACCAGACCTAAAGTTTACACCTGATCTGGACTAGACCTAAAGTTTATACCTGGTCTGGACTAGACCTAAAGTTAACTCCTGGTCTGGACAAGTCCGAAGGTTTACACCTGGTCTGGACAAGTCCTAAGGTTTACACCTGGTCTGGACTAGTCCTAAAGTTTACACCTGGTCTGGACTAGTCCTAAGGTTTACACCTGGTCTGGACTAGTCCTAAAGTTTACACCTGGTCTTAGGAGGGTGAGAGGCTTAATGCCATCGATGGTGGACCAGGTGAAGGTCAGACTCAGATGTTACCGCCGTCTTAACTTCATATCAGGACTGAACCTGTGGTCTGAACCTGTAATCATATTGTAAACCCGTTCCATTGATAGACATAAACTCACTGATCCTCACTGACGGCAGTGAAGTAACAGATACTATATCACAGTGGTGGGTCAAAATGACCCCCCCCCCCCCCCAAACAGCCACCAATTATCAAGCAAATGTATGAAATTAACACAGGATTAAGAGATAAAAGATTAAAAAAATATATCAAAAGTTGGCATCGAAAACATTACAAACATTTACCAAAAGATGTAAAAATAAAGGCAGAAAATGAGCTTAAATGAGAAAACGAGGCCTGTTTCTACAAATCAAACCAAAAACCAAGGGAATTTTGTCAAATGTGAAAGATAATGATCAGTATCTTTGCGCCAATAAAAGACGACATCCACCTCAGAAAAGTCTGACTGTAGTTAGTGAACGATGAGCAGGTGAGTATGTTTGAGCAGTGGTTTGAACTGGTCCAGTCCAGAACCTCCAGGCTCTACAGGTATCACATGAGTTTCTTCCACATTCTTCCCCTGCCAAGTATGCTAGGTTGATTCTCCTGTCAGTCCTAAGTGGAATGGGTCTTAGGCAGGGATTGATTTTCCAGGGTCAAAAAACTTAAGTAAAGAATAACAATACAGACGGACTGAACAGGATTTCAGTCGGATGGGGCTGCTGTGTTCCTCTGGAAAATAAAAGTCAACTGTTGGTGAATCCGTTCTGATCTGATGTTTGGATCATCACAGGCCGATACTGAGCTGTTAAAACACAGCCCTACGCACATGCTCAGTGTGTGTGTTCACTAAAGTTAGCCACGTGGTATTAGCAGGCGTTTTCACATCACACACGTACCAGTGACGTGTTCAAAGATCAATCAAAACATTTGGAGTCGTTCATGAATTAAATGAATTAAAGTCAAACTGAATAGAACTACTAATGTGAAGTGTCACAAAGGGAGAAAATTATTGTACAAACAAACAAGCGAATGGTTCTGGGAGACGTTTCATGCAGAATGTTGATACTGTTGGGAGGAAACGTACTGGCTGATACTGAGACCAGTGCATGATGCATTCAAGTACCCAGGACTGCTCAGACCACATGGGTTTATTCTCACATTTATGTGAACAGCATCCTGACACCCACAGGGATGAACTTAATCCCACACTGATACTGGACGGAAAACTAAGAAATGAGCCAAGATCAAACAGATCTGTTGTTGTTGGTTCAAGACTGAATATAAAGACAATGTGTGAACACTTCGAACCTGATCAATTCGTCAAATAATAGATTTCATTCCAGATTGTTAAATGTGAATATCCTTTGTAACAATGAAGTGAAGATGTTAAGGTTGTGAATAAACGAGTCATTTGATGACATCATCTTGGGATTTGGGATGATTTTTAGGAAAGTTTTACCAATTAATCAAATAAATAATCAACAGAGGAATCAAAACTGAGAGTAAATGTTAGTTTTAGGCCCAATCAAAATTCACCCCTTGGCCCCTCCCCCTTATTCCTACTCCTCTATTTTGCAAATTCACGTAAAGGGGTAGAGGTGTCGCGATTATTGATGAGTCGGAGGGGAGGGGCTAAGGGGGAGGGCTGTTTGGCCCTTGAAACTGAGATTTTTCAGGACCACACCACAAACGGAGGGCTATTAGAAAAGTCCCATTATTCTGTTCGAATCATCGGCAAAATGGAGGTAAACACAGCAAAAAAGTGCAGCAGTGTGATGAAAGAAACACACAAATGTATTTTCTTCATAAACTTAATCATTTGATCGACCATTTAATGCCGTTTCAATGTGTTATAGATCGCATTTCTGCAGTTTGCGGTTGATAGCCGCAAAAAGATGACCAAAGCCCATGGAAAAGAGACGGATACAGCTGCTGACGGCAAGGGGAATTATTTTGCAAACAAAGTTGTTGCATCTGTTTACAGCAGCATCAATGACTGCTGATGACGTAACAGGTCTGGAAGGGTTGTCTCATTTCATAGGCGAATGTTTCAACCCCTACCCCTTGCAACACCATTTCAAGGGATAGTGCCAAGTGCAAGGGCCAAAGGGGAGGGGCCAAGGGGTGAATTGAGACTGAGACTTAGTCTTAGTTTTTGAAGCCAGAACGTGTCCATGTCCTCTGGTGGCTGCAGTGGAACATGAACCAGAAGCTGAAATGCAGACAATGATTCTATAAAATATGAATATCAGTGGGACCAGGGTTAGGGTCAGGGTCTTAAATCGGACCCTTTTTGAAAAACTTCAACATTACCCGGTAAAAAACTTCCCCTCAACCCTAAACTTTCCCTGGTTAAAGTTCCTGATAGGGGGATCAGACTTTTCACATTCTTGTAATTCTTGTGGGCGGGGCTCTGTGTTGAACAACTCTGATTGGTGGAACCCACTGTCAGCGTTCTCCTCCATGTTTAATCCAGTGGCGTCTGTAAACTGGTTCGTTCCATTTACACCAGATTCACTTGGTTTGTGTTTGGATCATTTGTCAAATGGAAGAAAAGAAGAAAAACTTCGACAGGGGGATGACGTCATTGTCCAATTGACCTGTATTTGTCTCCCTCTAGTGGCCATTGTAATAATGTGTGTCCATGTGAATCCACTGTGGATAATAAACCTGGACCAAACAACAACAGATTTACACAAAACCATCAAAAGAAACAGAGCAGGAAACGACCGAGTCTGAACTGAATAAATGGAACAGAAACACAAACCACAGACGAACAGGAATTCATTTACCAGGAAATAAAAGTTCCTGTGAATGTTGGTGGAAAAGGTTCTGGTGAGTCCATCCTGTCTTCATCTGTCTCCTACTGGACTACCCTCAGGTACGGGGTCAGTGCCTTGCTTAAGGACACTTCAGCAGGACACCATGGTCTCAGTGTTGAGGGAGGTTTGTGTGGAAGTGGGGGTTCTTGGATGTTTCAGACCCCCTGACCCCTCCCAGGTTCCAGTGGTGTCCCAGACCCTTCTCCTGGTCTCCTCAGTCCTATTCAGAGATGGGGGACTCAGTTCTTTGGTCTGCTGGTTCTTCCTTCTCCGTGTGCTGTCTAGAACCCACCCCCCCTTCTTCCTGTGTGCTGTTGACCATGCCTACTGTGGGCGGGGCTGTGCCGGGGCTCTTCTTCTTGTCTTGAGGACTGACCTGGGGGTTTTGCAGGGTTTGGGGTGGGGCGGGGCTTGTGCAGGGGGGGGTTTGGGACAGAGGTGTAATCTGTAAGGTTTCCAACGCTGTGCTTGAGCTCTTTTCTTGGGGGGTGGGTGTGGGTGGAGGTTTGTCTGTGGTTCGGGGTGGTGCTGGGGGCGTGTCCACGGTGGGGGGGTCTGTTTGATCCTGAGGCGTAGAGGACGGAGCCCGGGAGCCCAGGACTTCCTCCTCTGGTGGACATAAGGGCTTGGGTTCAGATCCACTGCTCATCCTGACTCTGTCGGGTTTCAGATCCTCCCTGATTCCAGACCCCTTCGGTTCCCCTGGTTCTGTACATGGAACCAGAACAGATTCATTCATACAAAATAAAAACCAACCCATGGGTCGTCTCTGATCTATAAGGCTCTTCTCAGGTTGGGTCCATCATATTTATCGTCTGTTCTTCACAGAGCCAATAACCACTGTACCCTACAGACATGTGATATTTACTATCTGAATGTTAAACCCAGGGTTCAGACTGAAATGGGGAGGAGAGTCTTCAGTTTTTCCTGGAATATTCTTTAATCTGAGCTGAAAATACCAGAGTTCACAGCCAGCATTTGGTACTGTCATACTGACCCGACAGTGAATCCTTTGGACAGAGTCTGTGTTTTTAATTGTTTGCTGACCTTGACCAGACTTTAAAAAATCTGCTGCTGTTATTACTAAATGATTATCTGTTTTTAATTCATTCTTATCACTGAACTTTGAACCTGTTTTTCATTATGGTATATGCTGCTGACCTCTGACCTTTGGGCCACGTCACCCTTATAAAACAGATCTCCATCTCAATAGGACTTTATCTGTGTATCTACTATATGCACAAGGTATAAAGTATTAAAACTGCATTGTATTTTATGGGGTGGATATTTCATTTTAATAAATTGCAGATCACTTTAATATGATCTATATGTCATATTTCTACTGTCAAATGTTAACAAATGACTTAAAATTCTCATTAGAGTTTAGAAAAGTAATGTCAAAGTTGCTGATATATTGGATTGAACAGATATGAAGGCAATTTATTTCCAGCGACGGGGATTTATGCAACCACTACAGGGAGTAGTGAGCCACTCTGAGGATGAGAACTGTAAAGAAGCAACTGTCAAAGTCACAGAACAGAAGTGATAAAACTAGAGTCACTGTTTTCTCCACTGTAAATGTAAAGAATGGAAATGGATGGTAAATGTCACAGTGTTTGTTCTACATGAGTCAGTTGGATTCTGAGGCTTATGAAGGTATAAAGTTATTATGGGATGTTATTGTTACTAAGTTGCCGTTTGTTGATCCACGGTTCAGACTAAACTGTGACAGCTCTGACTTTGTTGGATTCAAACAGATTTTTAGTTCATCTATTGACAACACAAACCGAACAGAAAACAGAGTTGATCCGTGGTTTTACTGTGGCTGCTTTTGGTCTAAAAATGAAGCTAAGCTAACAGAGATAAGCTAACAGAACTATAATGTAAACTATCAGCTGATGCAGCACGTGAGGATTATAAGACACAGTGCTGTTTTAGCCACTGTTCAAAATAAAAGTCTGAGTTTTAGTTTAATGAAACTTGATGACTCCATAAAACAGATGGAGAAACTGAGGTTTATTTTGTCCACCTTTCAGTTTAGTTTTACTGTCTTTTATACTGGTTTTACTGGTGAGTTTTATCCTTTATTCAGTGACTGATCCAGTCTGTGGATACATAGGGTTGGCTTATTGGTGGTTTTGGTAGAACTATATGTGTTCTAGTACTAGACTGGCCCCTGGTGGTCAGAGTCTGGAACATCAGTACTACATCGAACCAATTTGAGATCTACTGGGTCCTCACATGAACCTTTCCCTGGACCAGGTTTATCGCTCTGACCAGGTCAACATTCTTTGGATATTATATTGACTACCAGGTACATAAATAATATGGATGGAAAGACTACATGGCTCCGCCCCCTCACCCTCCTTAGGCCGTTGTGCTTCCTCTCCACTGGACGGATCTTCAGTGCAAGTGGGCAGGTCTCCTCTGTTGCCACGGAAACGGATGGGTGACCTCTGTAGCACCGCCTTCAACTCTGGGGGAGAAAATGAAGGCCTTGAGAATCATAAAAAAGTTCAAAACAAACTGCATGAACAACATTGTGACATTTGTACCCGACTGTGCAGATTATACGCTGTCGGTGTCTCTTTTACCCCTGGAAGATCTGGGTAAACATGGGTCCGTTTAACATTTGTGTACCTTGTGTCATGGCGAAAGCGTCCTCGTGCACCGACACAGCTCGGCGTTGTGGGAGGGGCTTCATGTGGTGTCGAGGTTTAGGAAGACTCTCTGAAAGTAACATAACAACAACCACCGATCAGACATAACATTAAGGGGTCTACAGTGGTTATAACCAACAAACATGGACTAAGGAAAGATTATTAGTCATTTCCAGTAGATTTACCTGAACTTTAAAGGGGTCATATTTATCTAAACCCACTTTTATTAGTCTTTGGTTCATTTATTTGTGTATTTGGACCCTAATAGTTCATACAGTTTGAATTTGAACCCTCCAGGTGCTGCTAAGCGATCTTTATATTCATTCCAGCAAAAATCCAGTGGATTTCTACAACCTGTTTTAATTCCTGCTTAATTTGTTATGTTTTACAACTAGTTACGTCACAACATTTGCGCATATAAGGTCAAGACTTCTGACGAACATTTCTCAGGGTACGACATAATTGTTTATAAACAGCAGCAGTTGTAGTGAAAACTGAAAATATGTCCAAACTTCGAGCTGATTACCGAAAATGTTCAGATGTTGGTTATATTAACAAACACAAGAGGCTAAACAGGACAGAAAGCACGGTCAACAACCTGGAGGGGGTGGGGTGTGAAGTGGTTCATGTGCATTTAAAGGGCCAGCACTCAAAACGACCTTTCTGGCGTCATTAGTTAGAAATAGGGTTGAAGATGGACCTGTGGAGTTGAATTAATGAAGAATTCAGACCCAAGCAGAGCATTTACAATTTATGTAGACCACAGGGAAATGTTCGAAAATGCATAATTCCATTGAAAAAAGCAAAAATATCACTCCTTTAACCCTAACCTTCAACCTCAAATGTACTGATTTACTGTACATATAGGACATGATGAAATTTTCACACTTTCACAGCTTTCAACTGTGTTTCCTTAAACTTCAGATGACAAATCTACAAAAACAGAAGATAAACAACCATAATATGATGTGAAAATGGGTGGATGAGCCTGCGTTCACAGTCGTACCATCGGTCACTGATTGTGCTTTCTCGGAGCGGTCCGTTGCCGTGGGAACCCTCCATGGAGACGGAGCTAGAGGAAGAGGCTCTTTCCTGGGAGACGAAACCGAGGTGGGGCCCCTGGAGGCCTCTGGGATTTCAATCTAAACAGGAGAACAGAGCATGCTCAGTAAGAACAAACAGCGCAGGAGTAATGACTTCCAGGCAGCTGTTGGACTTATTCCCCAAACCATCCGAATGTAAATATCACTGACACGGTGTGTTTTAATGAGACACTGAGTTGTTTTTTTTGTCCTTGTTTTTGTCACCTTCAGGGGAAACAGGTCACATGACACTAACAACTTATCAACAACTCTCCAAAAGTGACCACACAGTCATCACACTGTGTTTATGAAGTAAATGTGGATCTGGCCCCACCTCCTCCAGAGTGGGATTATGACGTTTATCACCTGTCAATGACGTGAAAGTTGCATGAAACGATAAAACTACATTTATAAAAACTAGCAAAAAATGAACAAAATTCTCATGCAATTTAAGAAGATTTTGGTCAGTTTTGGCTCATTTATCATAATGTATGAGAGAACTGGGCTACAAATGAACACGATATTCAGAATTTAAGAAAGGTTTTTTTTTAGTTTTGGCTGATTTATCATACATTTAAAAACAAACTAGCCAAAAATGAACAAAATTATAAATGAAATGAAGAAAAATGTGTGAAAAATGAACAAAATGAGCATAAATCAAAGAAATTTTGTTTTGGCTCATTTCTCATAAATTTCAGGAAAAACTAGCAAAATATGGATCCTTCTAGATAAAAAACTCAGATATGAATCCCCTATGGGTGAAAAGTCTGATGTGGGTCAGTTTTACATCTACAGTGTGAACCCTGAGCTGCTCCGGTTCCTTTGGTATCTGGTTTATGTGCAGACGTTACCTGGGGTGGGCCGTCATCCGGTCGGGTAGAGGGTGGGGCCGATGAAGGACGGATTCCTGCTCCTGCACCTGCTGGAGTGGCGGGGGTGGGGAGGTGGGGCTTGGCGGCGATGGCGGGTTTGGGCGGCAGAGGTCCGACAGGCCGCTCTGGGAGGGCGGGCTTCGGATAGAGGGGGGGCTCCGGTCGGATGGGGTCACTAGTTCTGATTGGATGCCTGGGGTCGGCTGGACCAGCAAAACAGGAAACAATGACTTCCATTAAGACCTCCCACAATATAAATATAAAAATAAAATCATTAATAATCTCACAATATATAATACAAAAACCTCTTCTTTTTTAAATTTCTGTTGGTAAAAAGATTTTATGGTTTTTTTTTTTTTCAATTTTGCCATTTTGTTGACAATCATGTTCTTTTTTTAAATTATTTGTATGTAATTTTTGTTGTATATTTTGGTCAGTGTTTGTTCATTTTTGTCCATTTTGTTGACTATTGTATTTTTTCCATTCATCTTTAATCATTTTGTTGCTTAGCTTAGTCAGTATTGGTTCAATTTTTGATCATTTTTGTTCATTTTATTAACAATCATAGATTTTTTTTTAGATAATTTCCTTGTGAATTTTGTATATTTTGGTCAGTGTTTCTTCATTTTTGTCCATTTTGTTGACTTGTATTTTTTCCATTCATCTTTAATCATTTTGTTGCTTAGCTTAGTCGTCCATAATATTGTTAAAATTGTACTCATTTTTCTTAAGAAATTTCAGGTTTTTCATGTTATTCACACATTGTCGACGTAAGCTTTTTCATCATGTAATTGTACTTTTTTCCTCTAAAACACAGATAAGTTTGTATTTGTCATTATTTATAGTTCATTCTCTTATTATTTTACTGGTCTGACCTGTTTTAGATCATACTGGTCTGACTGTGGAACCTGAACTAACATGATTTTAACCACTAATATGAGGTGACTTTTCAGTCCGTCAGTCCCAGACCTGTCATGTGTCCTGGTCATGCTCAGACTGATGGACGTGGACCACCTCACCGGATACGGGACATTGTCACATGTTTTCTCTTTACCTGATGACGTGGACATGGTTCTGGGCTTCATGTACGTAGGAGGTGGTTCAGGTTTGTCCAGGATCGCACCTGAAGGACAAGGACAGGAAACACAAATACAGCCCAAAACAGATGCAATTCAACCTCTAATGTAATAGAATAAACACAGACACAGGTCCATCTGAGGGATTAGCAAACACAGTAGAGGAGGAGACGACGTAAGAGCTGTGTCCATTTGTCTTATATTATTATTATTATTATTATTATTATTATTATTATTACATTAGTATTATTTAAGACACCAGACACTGAAATCAACCACAAAATAGCAACCACATCATTTAAGGCACAACAAATACTCACATCATATCAAACTTGAAGGAAAAATAGTGCTAACCTTCTGCTGTCCAGGTTTATATTATGCACACTTTGCAGTTCATGTTATAAAAGTTCATATTATTTTAAAAAATTTGAAATTTGTTAATTTTTGCATGATCCTTTTTTTTTTTTAATTCTGGCCCATCCACTAAAATCATCACATTGTAAACACTGTTAAATTACTATACATATCACCCTTCTACCAGGTGAGTAGAAAAAGCACACCGACACACTGTAACATTTTACATTTGACCTAGAACAAATAATAATAATATATTTTAACCAATGTTGGTGTTAATCATTGACAAATGCCCCGATGAAAAAATAAAAAAATAACTAATACAAATTTTATGTGGAATATTGGAAGTGAAATAAGTTTTTCATGTGTTTTTGCATCAAAAAATATGGTTTGTTTACATTACAAACATGGCATTTTTTGCAGCCTGGCAAATATTTAACTTTTTTGTGTTTTTATTGATTTTTTCTTCATATTTCATCAACTTGAGTTCTAAACAAAAACATCAAATACTCCATAAATGTCATATTTTTAACCATTTAAATGCCACGTTTGTAATGTAAACAAACAACATTTTTTTATTTTAAAAACTTTTACTTTTTTTTTCTTATTTTTGTAAAAAATATTCTACATATTAACTGAATTTTTTTTTTTTTTTTCATTTTTTCATCATGTCATATGTAAATGATTAACACCAACTTTGGTTAATATAAATTATTATTTTTTGTTCTATGTCAAATGTTAAATTCCAAAATGTGTCAGTGTGCATTTTGTACTCACTTGGTAGAAGGGTGTTAGTGTAGGAATTTAACATTGTTTATGATGTGATAGTTTTAATGGATGGGTCAGAATTAAAAAAAAAAAAAATCAGGCAAAAATGAACAACCTTTGAATTCTGACCTAAAACAAATTGTGGAAAATAATATGACCTTTAATAACCTTAAGTGTAAAGTGTGCATAATATACTCACCTGGATACTGTAAGGTTAACATACTTTTGTGCATGTAAATAATTCTATATGATATTTTGATGCTGAAATAGACGAATGAGTAGAAAACACAGATGATTACCTTCAGAGTTGGCTTTTCTCAGCTCCTCGTCTTTATTCTAGAACAAACACAGACAACGTTAAACACTGGTTTAGGCTCATGTTTCTATATTTCAATACTTTACTTTTTCCTCTGATGTGGAACACAGTGTTCAGGTCTGTTCACACTGGCCTACATGCTTTGGTTTAATTAAGAATGTGGGTTTAATTACAGTTCCTTTCATTCTGACACTTACAGAGAGATTAATGAATGCGGGTTCATTCATTCTGATTCAACACTGATGAAAAACTACAGTATCTGTTGTTCTGATATTCATAAAAATGATGATGTTCATTAATAACAGGTTGGAGTTCATGGAACAGAATGTTTTCTGCTCTTTTTGGCAGTAGGACATCTGTCCCTGTTTGTATATTTCTGTCAAACTTAAATCATAGAGTCACAGAGTCTCAAATATAAAAGTCTGATCCACCTTTTATTTCATGTATTTATTTCATTCTATTTTCTTCATAAACAAGAAAATACAGTAAATATGTTCACAGCCATAAAAGACACAAAAACCTGAACTAAATGTGTTGTAAAGGTTAAAGTAACTACTCAGTTTGACCTTTGACCCCACGACAAGAAACAGCACAAACAGAAACATCTGACTTGAGTTGAACTAAATCTGGTTATTTTATTCATTTTTGCTCAGTGTTGTTATTTTGTTTATTTTATTCATTATTTTGGTCATTTTTACTCATTTTATTGATTATTTTTGTGTTTGTTAATTCATTTGGTGATTTTTAGTAATTTTGTTAATTGTTTTATTCATTTTGTGATTAATTTGTTCAACTACTTTTTTTTTGGGGGGGGGGGGGGGGGGGGGTATTTTGTTCATTTTGTTGATTGTTTTATTTTTGTTGTTGTTTTTAAGTGTCATGTAAATGTGACTCCACAGATGAACAGTTTTCAGTTTTTCCCAGGATACGTGGACTAACTCAAACCCAAACACTGCGTTCTTACCTGAGTCATCTTGGTGTCGGCAGGTGGAGTTTTAGCCACGCCCATTCTGTGCAGCATCACCTGAAGCCTTTGCTCGAAGCTGGGTGTGTTCTCTGATGCATGTTTCTGTGTGAAAGTCTGGACACAGTGAAGAAATAAGATTAAACACAAAAAACACTGAGTGGAAACTGTTGAACTGGGGAAAACGAAACGGAAATTAAAAAAAAAAAAAATTACACTTAATAAACACGAATTATGCACACTTTACTAAACAATGTTACATTCCTACACTAACACCCTTCTACCAAGTGAGTACAAAATGCATACTGACACATTTTAACATGTAACCTAAAAAATAATAATGTACCAATGTTGGTGTTAATCATTGACAAAAAAATAAAAAATAAAAATCTCTGATCCTATTTTATGTAGTTTATTGAAAAAAAAAAAGTTTCTGTGTTTTTTGCATTAAAAATGGTTTGTTTACATTACAAACATGAAAAATATGACAGTTTTTGAGTATTTCGTACTTTTGTTTATGCCTCAAGTTGATGAAATTAAAAAAAATATTTTAAAAAGTTACAAATGTTGACATTACTACAGCACTGTTCAGATTAGGTACTTTCAGTGATTAGGAAGGGCCTCTGTGTGCTGGACAATGGACGATTAAAACTGTTTTTAGTCAGGTTTTATTTATTTCTGTTTAATGGTAGTGATAGTATTTTTATACTTTATATTTATGCTACTTTCTCTTCAAAGGGTTGGCCTTCTCAGTTTTTGTACATGGACAGTAGCAGTAAAGACATTCACTCATGTATTCATCCATTCATTCAGTATGCGTTCACTCACTCATTCATTCATCCATCACTCATTCCCCCATTCATTCATTCATCATTCCTTCCTTCATTTATTTATCATTCCTTCCTTTCTTCCTTCCTTAATTCATTCATCCATTCATTCCTTCATGTATTCATCATTCCTTCATTCATCATTCCTTCCTTTGTTCATTCATCCATTGCTTCCTTCATCATTCCTTCTTTCCTTTATCATTCCTTCCTTCATTCATTAATCATTCCTTTCTACCTTCATTTATCATTCCTTCCAGATTCATTCCTGCCATGAGCATATTGTTGTGTGTAATTCAGTTACTGCATTATGTATTTGTTGTGATTTGATGCTAAAATTAGGAAAATAGTATTGTTTGATTCTTGTATCAAGTTAGTGACAAAGGTGTAAAAGCACTGAGGAGTAGGATTAAATAAGTTTATACTTCTTCCTACTCCTTTTTGACCATGCAAAATTCAGACTTGTATGTGCTTGAAGATAGATTCTGTCCATTTAAATGTTTTATTTTGTTTTGTTTTATTTTGTTTCTTTGCATGTTCGAAATAAATAAATAAACTTAAATTTAATTCCTTCTTTCCATCATTCATTCATAGATTCCTTCCTTCATTCATTCACCATTCCTTCCTTCATTCATTCATTCACTCCTTCATTCATCATTCCTTCCTTTCTTCATTCATTCATTCACTCCTTCATTCATCATTCCTTCTTTCCTTCATTCACTCCTTCATTCATCCATTCCTTCCTTCCTTCATTCATTCATTCCTTCACTCCTTCATTCATCATTCTTTTATTCTGTCATTGATCATTCCTTCCTTCCTTCATTCACTCCTTCCTTCATTCCTTCATTCGTCATTCATTCATCCTTCCTTCCTTCCGTTATTCATTCAGTAGATCTCCTTCGTTGTCTGACCTTGTCGTCGGGCTCCAACCCCGTCAACAGGATCAGACTCTGGCTCTTCCCCTCCCTCAGCGACCTCTTGGTCACCTTCAGTCTCCTCTCACCAAACGGAGTCCCGCCCACCTTCATCTCCATCATCATCCTCTCCTGTTCATTCACAGGAGAGGTGACCGCCGGGCAGGGGGCGGGGCTGGGGGCGGGGCCAGGTAAGACAGGAAGTGAGCTCACTGTCTCTTCCTGGAGGCCGGTGTGTGCAGCAGCGGCGGCGGGTTCGGGGGTTGAGGAGGTGGCGGGATGGGGGGGCGTGGCCTCACTGGAAGGTGTCGTCGTGGTTAATGTCTTGGCAGGCGCCATGGCTCTCACGTCGCCTGTAAGACGGCTGGGGGCAGCGGTTCCTTCTGTGGTGGCGGCATCATTACAAACGTTAGCATCGTCCACTGCCCTGGGCCCTCTTTCCTTCTCCCTCTCCTTGTCCCTCTCCCTCTCCCTCTCCCTTTCTTTGGCCTCTCGGAGGGGCCGGATCAGATCTGCGATGGAGGTCCTTTTGACCTTCACCGCCTCCCCGCCTCCTCCTCCTCCCTCACCCCCTCCTGCTTTGGCGGCTCGGCCGGCGCGAGCCCTCTTGAAGGCAAAGAAGTCGCCAAACTTTTTCTTGATGTTTTTGGTGGGAATGGAGGTGGAGGAGGTGGTGATGGAGGAGGAGGAGGCGGGGGGAGTGGAGGATGTGGAGAGGAGGGGGGCGTCAGTGGAGGTGAAGCATGTGTCGGTGGGTGGGGCGGAGGGGGAGGTGACGGTGGTGCTGGTGGAGGAGATGGTGATATTGTCAGAGGAGGAGGAAAAGGGGGTTGAGGCTGAGGGGGTGGAGCTTGACTCTGAGGGAGTGGCTTGGGCAGGGTTTGACTCCTCCCACCGGCCTTTTCTGCAGCAGGGAGACAGCAGAAAGAGCAACAAGACAAGAAGAGACACTCAGTACTACGACTACTGCTACCACACTCCACGCACATGCTCAGTTCAGGTCTATGACCACAGGAGTCATGCACACAGCACAAAAAAAGACAACACGACTGACACAGCATTTATGTTCACATCAGCTGAGTTATACACAACTACAGACCAGGTTATGGAGGCCTGGACCTGGTCCACACTGGAGGACAAAAACACTGGACTGAGGCATCACTGTTTCCATAACAACAAAAGTGTCTATATTTGGACAAGGTGGTGGAACTAGGGGTGGTCGTTAAGCAGTGTTGTTTATTGTTTATCCAGTGTACAATGATTGTCTGTTGCTCTTTATTATTATTATTATTATTATGTCTTACTACTAATATTTGTAATGTGTAATTGCCTGTTTTTACTAATCTAATCTAATCTAATCCTAATCTAATATAATCTAATGTAATATAATAAAATCTAAAACTAATCTAATAGAGTCTAATCTAATCTATTTTAATCTAATCTAAACTAATCTAACCTTAATATAATCTAATCTAGTCTAATCTTCTCTAATCTAGTCTAATCTAATCTAACCCTAATATAATCAAATCTAATCTAGTCTAATATAACCCTAATCTAATCTAATCTAGTCTAATCTAATCCTAATCTATTCTAGTCTAATCTAATCTAACCCTAATCTAATCTAGTCTAATCTAAACTAACCCTAATCTAATCTAGTCTAATCTAATCTAACCCTAATCTAACCTAGTCTAATATAATCTAATCTACTCTAATCTAGTCTAATCTAATCTACTCTAATGTAATCTAATCTAATCTAATCTATTCTATTCTATTCTAATCTAACCCTAATCTAATCTAATATAATCTAATCTAGTCTAATCTAATCTAATTTAACCTAACCCTAATCTAATCTAATTTAAAGAACTGGACTGAATTCAACATCATCTGTTAGTATTAAGTATTTGTTTCTCTTTGAGGTTATGTTTGAAGTCAGGGCTTTTGGGAGAGTCCATAACCTCATGTAAGTTTTTGTTAGAAGGAACACACACTTACACACTATAGTGATGCCGTGAAAATCAGGAGGAAACAAGTGAAAGATCTGGAGACACACACCTGAGTCAAACTCAGACAACGCCATATAAAGTCTGATGAACCTGACGTAGTTTCATGTCACTATGTGAAGGTGAACACACGTGTCAGTGACATCATGAACCCCCTCCCTGCCTGAAAACACCCCCCCCCACCTTCAGCCTGAATCAGAGTCAGAGTCCACAGAAGCAGGTGACGGTACAGTTTCCTGTCAAATCAGCAGAATTAGAACAGACTGGAAGGCCTGATGACACAGGATCTGCACATTTAAAGGGTCTAAAGGGGTTGTTTAAAGTTGAATCTGTAACATGTGGACCATCAACACATCATGTGACCTCTGTGTTTCTGTGGTTACCAATGGATGGGGAGGTGAAGGACAGTGTGTCATCTACCGGCTCTGAAATCTGTCCTGGACGTCTGGACATGGACACGTCCAACTGCTCTGATAAACGCACAGGTCCAGGACAGACTTCAGACGGACAGAGTGTGTTAATGTGACTGAGAAGAAACGTTAAAGACACAGGGTTCATCAACAGAACAAGAACATTCATCATGCAATATAAACAGGTTCCACAATGAGGGAGGGCGGAGTGAAACTAATACAGCAAAAAGAGTAGAACGAGAACAGACAACAGTCGAAGAACTGAAAAAAGTACCTGCCTGTGGGTTTAAGTACCTGTCTGTGGTATAACGTACTTGTCTGTGGTATAAGGTACTTGTCTGTGGTATAAGGTACCCATCTGTGGTGTAACGCATCCGTCTGGTATAACGTACCTGTCTGTGGTATATAATGTACCTGTCTGTGGTATAACGTACCTGTCTGCAGTATAACATACCTGTCTGCGGTACAACGTACCTGTCTGTGGGTTTAAGTACCTGTCTATGGCATGACATACCTGTCTGTGGTATAACGTACCTGTCTGTGGGTTTAAGTACCTGTCTGTGGTATAACGTACCTGTCTGTGGTGTAACGTACCTGTTTATGATATAATGTAGTTGTCTGTGGTATAACGTACTTGTCTGTCGGTTTAAGTACCTGTCTGTGGTATAACGTACCTGTCTGCTGTATAATGTACCTGTCTGTGGGTTTAAGTACCTGTCTATGGCATGACATACCTGTCTGTGGTATAACATACCTGTCTGTGGGTTTAAGTACCTGTCTGTGGTATAACATACCTGTCTGTGGTATAATGTACCTGTCTGTGGTGTAACGTACCTGTTTATGGTATAATGTACTTGTCTGTGGTATAACGTACGTGTCTGTGGGTTTAAGTACCTGTCTGTGGTATAACATACCTGTCTGTGGTATAATGTACCTCCCTGTGGTGTAACGTACCTGTTTATGGTATAATGTACCTGTCTGTGGTATAATGTACCTGTTTATGGTATAAAGTACCTGTCTGTGGTATAACGTACCTGTCTGTGGTATAACGCACCTGTTTATGGTATAACGTACTTGTCTGTGGTATAACGCACCTGTTTATGGTATAACGTACCTGTCTGTGGTATAGCATACCTGTTTATGGTATTATGGTATAATGTACCTGTCTGTGGTATAACATACCTGTTTATGGTATAATGTACCTGTCTGTGGTATAACATACCTGTTTATGGTATAATGTACCTGTCTGTGGTATAATGTACCTGTTTATGGTATAAAGTACCTGTCTGTGGTATAACGTACCTGTCTGTGGTATAACGCACCTGTTTATGGTATAACGTACCTGTTTATGGCATAACGTACTTGTCTGTGGTATAACGCACCTGTTTATGGTATAACGTACCTGTCTGTGGTATAGCATACCTGTTTATGGTATTATGGTATAATGTACCTGTCTGTGGTATAACATACCTGTTTATGGTATAATGTACTTGTCTGTGGTATAACGTACCTGTTTATGGTATTATGGTGTAATGTACCTGTCTGTGGTATAACGTACCTGTTTATGGTATAGCGTACCATACTTTACAAATTCATCAGGGCCAGATTGGATCCTTCGGTGGGCCAGTTTTGGACCGTGGATCGTACGTTTGACACCCCTGGACTAGAATGCGTTCTCAGGCCATTAGAGCTGTTCCCATGTGGACATTTGATTTGTATTTGTGTGTTGTATGTCTTTGTTTAGATAAATAACTAACTTTGTTTAGATAAATAGCTAACTAAATCACAGCGTATATGAGCTGTCATTCTACTATAGCTCCTTCAGGTCATCCTTTAGAACATTTGCATCACAGGTCCTTATCTGATTGAGGCGTCCATCCAGTATTCTAGTCCTTCTACTACTGTCCAATAGTGTTGTGTAGTTTGTGTGATACTCACAGTGCATAGTCTGGGATGATCTTCTTGGTGAAGAACTCCTCTACTCCTTCGTCCACTCTACCCATCCCTTCACTGGCCTCATTCTCTGCCTTCAACACCGGCTCCTGAAACACAACAGATCAGTGTCATGTACATGATGCATCGGTGTGGGGGCGTCTGTTCAACAACTCCAAAAGGGCTCCATTTCATTGGTCGGTGGATTGACTGGTTCCCATTGATGAATGTGTCATTAACTCATCCTGGTTTCATCCATATTATTCAGACCTTTTCATCAATAATCTGGTCCATCTGTAAAACTGTCCTCAGTTGCAGTTTGTTTAGCTTTCCAGTATCTGGGTGAGCATATTATGCAAACTTTGCACTTCATGTTATTAAAGGTCATATTATTTTTCTATTAGTTGTTAATTTTTTCATGATTTTTTAAATTCTGTCCCATCCACTACAATCACCACATTGTAAATGGTGTTAAATTCCTACACTAACACCCTTCTACAAAGTGAGTACAAAATGCACACTGACACATTTTAGTATTTAACATTTGACCTAGAACAAAAAATAATAATGTACAGTATATCAACCAGTGTTGGTGTTAATCACTGACATATGCCAGAGTGAAAAAATGAAAAAATAACTAATACACTTTTTATGTAGAATATTATGACAAAAAAGTTTTTGTGTTTTTTTAAAAAACAAGTTATTGAGAATTTGATATTTTTGTTTATGGATCAAGTTGATGAAATACAAAAAGTTAAAAACAGAAAAAAGTTCAAAACAAACTATGAAAAACATTTTGACATCAGTATGGCACTGTGCAGATTCTATGCTTTTGGTGATTAGGGTTAGGTCTCTGGGTGGGATATGGGTGGTTTAAGAAAGCTTCACTGTAATTGTGTTACCAGTTTCCACAAACAACATAAAATGACGTGATGAAGTTTCACCATGTGGTAGTCCCTCCCCTTTTGTCCAAATATGGTCACTTCCAGCTCCGAAAAAACAACATGGCGACGGCCAAATCGCCAGCTACTGGCTTCAAAATATCATAAACCAATAGGTGACGTCACATTTCCTCCGTCTAATAATTCTACTCAATCCATGGTTAGATTTTATAAAACATCTTCAAAATCAAAACAATACTTTTGATGGATATGAAATATTCAGCTCCTTTTCATCTAATTCCTATGTGCCTTTGGTGGGCTGGTTTTGGTCCATGGGGCGTATATACAAGAAAAGAAGTGATTTGTGGTGCAAAGCGTTGAACTGTGTTGAACTAAGCAGAAGTAACTGAGGACAGACATCATGTGTAAGCAGGATTTGAACTGGGTCGAGCCCAGTCGGCAGAAATTCAGCCACACTCCAACACCACAAAAGACACTCCGCAACAGTTTGACCTGAAACACTTTATGTAACTGTTGTTCATCTCACCTCAAACAAACAAATATATGGTGTTAGTACATGAAAAGAAGATCTGCAGGACCCATGAAGGCCTCAATGCACCAACTAAACACTTCAACCCCAAGGCTGACAAAACATGAGTAAAATATGAATAAAAGTGATTCAGCAGAACATGCTGCTTATTTCCTGTTAATCTAACCTTCTTTAACTATAGAACTAATACCTGGAGCCATGGTAATCAGATTAAAATGATGACAAAATAAATATCTTTAGTATTCAGAGGACCAAATAATACTCAGATAAAAACGGAGTAACTTTAATGTTTTATTGAATTACCTTTTTAGTGACTGATGTGTAAATAAGACTAAAATTGAATGAACCCTTCCACATATGAATGACTGATAAACAGAGACAATCAGACATGTCCAACTGGATCCAGTTCTTATTTTGAGCCAGATACAAAACTGCATATGAATGTTTGAATGTATGTTAATGGTAAATATCAGATAAATATGTTCATAAAGAGTGGATTTAGGACTGATTTAATTCATCAGTATCCACATTAATGACATGATACTGGATTAAAATAACACAAGCATTAACTAGAAAAGCAGTCGGAGAGTGCAGACCCCCGCCAAGGCAGATCAGCCCCCCCGATCACCACCAAAATTTAATTGTTTGTTCCTTGTGCCAGTATCAACATTTCCTGAAAATTTAATCAAAATCCTTCCATAACTTTTTGAATTATCTTCCTAACAGACAAACAAACAAACAAACAGACAAACCTCGATGAAAACATAACCTCCTTGGCAGAGGTAACTATCAGGTAAACCGTGTGGTAATTAAGGTATTTCAGTTTTATACACTACTAGTAGTTTGGAATAATTATTAGAAATATTAATATTGTGGTTTTAATTAAAGCGTGAGTAACTGTACAACATGTATGAACGGGTTAAAGGAACAGAAACTGTTCATTTACAGGGTTTTTATTCTGTAATCGCTGCAATTCTGTTAAAATATTCAGATACACACACACCTGCAGTGACCAAGTTCACACAGTGACTCTTTAGCTGGGTTGTTTAGAACAACATATGTTAAGTTATCAGCATTATATCACTGAATGTATTAAAATAATGTAAATTTCTGTTACACACACATGAAATTAACCCATGTGGTAATTAAGGTATTTCAGTTTTATACGCTATTATTAACACTATTAGTTTGGACTAATTATTGCAAATACTGTGGGTTTAATAGACGCTTGAATAACTGTACAACATGAAGGAAAGGGTTAAGTATTTCTTTTGTATAATGAATACATTCATTCAAAGTCTAGCGGTGATTCCTCCACATCTTAAAAACAGGATTCCATGGTGTCCTTCTGTTCTTTCCTCTGACTATGCGCAGGGTTTGTGTCCATGTCGTTGTTCATCCTCTGCCTCCTCCTTTACCACCTGTCTCTATCAGATACATGCCAACACACAAACACACACACACACACACACACACACACACACACTGCCTTCTTCATCCACACTAAAGACCATGCACTGATGCTAATGAAGCCTTAACTCTAACCATCACATCTGAACCTGAACTTAAACCACTACCACCTAAAAAGTATAAACACAAAATAACACTGAAGTAAAAGAAAGGCGTTTATGTGTAAAACCTTTGAATAAAAACTTCTTTTCCACCACTATATTAGTAGAAGACGATCCACCACAGAATGAAAAATAAACCACACAAACCTGCATGTTTTAACTATAACCATCAAATTTAATGATCAATATCATTAAAGATGTGTCCAATCCTTGTAATTAACGCATATAAGGTTCTGCTGATCAGTCTGAATGAACAGATGATAATGAATGAGATATAAAACACCCTTAACCCAACAATGATAAAGACACAGGGGTGTCAAACATACGGCCCATGGACCAAAACTGACCTGCCAAAGGGTCCTATCCTTCTCATGGGATGAATTTGTGAAAAAAAAATATTACACTGATGATATTAACAAATCATTGATGTTAAAATCATTTTAGTTCAGGTTCCACAATCAGACTAATATGATCTACAGTAGATCAGAACCATAATAAGAGAACAACATATAAATAATAACAATAAAATTTTCTCTTTTCTTTAGTGTAAAAAATAGAATTACATGAAAATGTTTACATTTACAAACTATCCTTTAAAAATGTAACTGCAAGGTTCTAAAACTGTGAACAATCTTTGTAGACATTGTCCCAACAAAGATACATGTAAAACTAGAAATTAATCCAACCAGTAGTTTAGTCAGAGAACATGTTCAAAGAAATTGCTAACAACAACGAAGACGATGACAAAGATGACAACGCCGAAGACAACCCTGGACAGACCGCCTTCATAGTAGCTCATGGCCAATAGACCAGTCAGATAAAATCCCTTTACATTCAATGAAAGAAGCTTTAGTGAGTGAGTTGTGAAACCTGAATCATCAGTCTGATCCTGCTGAGTCTCGGTAAAGGGTTGACTTCAGTTTGTCACCTGACCAGCATTTACTGGGAACCTTCCTTCACGGCTGCTGCTCACTGGCCGTCACATACAGGAGCTGGTTTTCCTTTTTCTTTTGCCAGATCCACTCGTGTTGTCCTGTGTTCCAACCATCTGTTCTCTCACCTCCTGTTTCCCTGTTCAACTGAAAACTGTTTGCCTTGAAATGATCTGATCCTACAGGCCTGAGGAACTGAAAACCTGTACCAGAACTACTGTTGGGCCAGGAGAACCCAGCAGTACCAGAACTACTGTTGGACGAGGAGAACCCAGCAGTACCAGAACTACGGTTGGACCACTAGAACCCCGCAGTACCAGTGACCGTTGGATCATTAGAACCCGGCAGTACCGTAACTACCATTGGACCAGTAGAACCTGGCAGTACCAACGACCATTGGACCAGTAGAACCCAGCAGTATTGGCGACCGTTGGACCATTACAACCCAGCAGTACCGGTTGGACCAGTAGAACCTGGCGGTACCAGTGACTGTGGGACCAGTAGAACCCAGCAGTACCGGCGACAGTTGGACCAATAGAACCTGGCAGTACCAGAACTACCATTGGCCCATTAGAACCCGACAGTACCAGTGACCGTTGGACCATTAGAACCCAGTAGTACCAGTGACCGTTGGACCAGTAGAACTGGCAGTACCGGTTGGACCAGTCATTTTCTTCTGGAGCCACATCTTGTGAGTAATCGTGTAAATCCCGGTGTAAATCCACAGTACCAGTGAGCTTTATAGTAGCCACTGCTAGTCAGTACTGGGCTCGCACATGCTCAGTGGAGCAGTCTCCACTTGCTTAGTTCATGCATTCATCTCACTGAGGCAACATCGTGTTTCTGCTTCAGTGGATGATGCTGAGTTTCTGTTGTGCTTTTCATTCTGTAATGTCATCATTCCATGCAAGCCATGACAGATACTGCACCAACATGCCAGAATTAAGTAAACCCGTGCATTCACCACCTTTAACACCATCAGATGTGTCTGCACTGACTTCAAGGGTTTTCCTCTTATTGGCCGGTGTAACACTGTCCATAAAGAAGCTCTACGTAACAACAACCTGAAATTTCATAAGTAAAATGAGTGCAATTTCAACAAAATTCTGTCTCAGTTCATCATTTACAAATTTACAGATCACAGTGGAACTTCAAATACAAAATATTTAGAAATAAACAAATTGGTCAAATTACACTGATGTTTCTTAAGACATTTCATGTTGTTCATATTTGTGCAGGTTATTCACATTTTGTGAAAGGATAGTTTGTAAATGTAAATATTTTCATGTAATTTTACTTTTTTACACTGAAACAGAGAAAAGTTTGTAGTTGTCATTATTTATACGTTATTATGATAGTATTATTAGATAGTATTATTATAGTATCTTATAAATAATGATAACTTTTCTCTATGGCTTAGCGCAAAAAAGCAAAATTAAATTGTTTCAAAGAAAATGTTCACATTTACAAATTACCCGTTCACAAAAAAAATTAATGTGACAAACACCAGGTTCTGTAAGAGCCTATTCCTTTAGATTACAATGAAAACATCTCATATTTCAGTCACTGAGGGGATTTAAAAAGGTTCATTTTTTTCTTTCTATTATTTGACCAAATTAAATCCACAGGAAGCAGGGGCGGAGATACTGGATGCTAAACCTTTTCATTACGCATTAAATAACTCGCTTTATTATCCTTGTAGGGAAATCCAGTCTCTGCATTTTACCCATAATACACACAGCTCTAAGCATTAACATTAGCATTAGCACGTAGAACATTATCAACAGTGAGCTGTCACTGAACGCACTCATGGATCATCACTGTGGTCAAAAAAAGCAACAGGAGGATTAGTCCATGTATCCATATATTGGGGTAGTGTTAACAGATACTTCCCACCTCCGTTTTCAGTAATAACATGGTACACGCCTGATGGTTTCATCTACACAAACCTGCATACATACACCATAGAGCGCCATCATGTGGTTAGGGTTAAAATAAACAAAGGTCACATGACAATGATGTATTTTTGCCTCATACTATGACGTTAGGGAGCTAAAATTCAGTTTCACCGTGTTTTCAAAAATGATTAAAATGATATATGTCAACAGGCTCATTGATCAGCTGATTCACTTACTGTCTCATCTCCATTCTAAACGTGAACCGTCATCTGTTTTAAAGTTGCTAAATGATTTATATGCACACAATATCATCAGGGCCGTCTCAACACATGGTGCTGATGCACACTTCCCCATGCCCCCCACCCCCCGAGGCCTTTTAGAGCTGATAATGTTACAACAACGCACCGTGTACCATATATGATAGATTGAAGCTTCAGAATAAAAGGTCTGTTCCAGCAATGTAAAGTCATTTCTTCAACACCATGTACATTAGCTTTCTGTCAACCTACTAGCCTATCTAACTTGACAACAGCCTAAGACTTCACTAGGAGAGGGCGCTGTAACTGAAGCTTCCAGCAATGAACCCAAGTTCCAAACAGTTGGTTCAAGTGGTTCAGTGCTTCACTAAAGCTTCCTGTGCTCATCACTGTTGAACCTGGAACCTTGTAGCTGTGAGGTGCACATGCTAACCACTGCACTATTGTGCCACAAAGACATTCAACAGCCTTGTTTCTTGAGCCTATTAACTGTAATTACACACTGGGCTGTTTGTTGGGACAAAAAACATGTTTTATAAAAGGAACCCAAACATGGCGGACGTCCAAACCTTGTATTTACCGTGAATTTAAGATAGATTAATAGGTCCAAAAACACAGTGAGTCCTGGAAAACAATATATTGACTTAGCATTTTTCAAAATTAGCTCAGTACTTGTCCGGGTTTATTGGAGCAAACCCCAGTGGCCAACAGGAGTACTACAACTTTACTGGCTTCATTTTGGAGCCGAGGTCCTCCCCCCTCAGTATCATCATATATGTAAGTGACAGTGCCCTGGGGGACACCGGGAACCACCGCCACCAAAATTTTAAAGGAAACACGTCCCATACCAGACAATATTTACATAGACAAGGTCACCAAAGAAGAAGAGAATCCAGTTTTTACATTTACATAGTGACGGCACAGAGAAGGAGACCCCGTTAATGTGAAACCATGAATAATTGAGTTAGTGAAAGTATTCCCAAGAGACAGACAGACAAACAGACAGACGGACGGAGAAGGAGGGAATACTGGGAACAACCTCAGGAAAACCACCACTCCCAAAATGCATCTGCCTATTTTTACCCATAACACAAGTACAAGGAAAATGGCTACCATTATTACCACAGATAGATAGATAGATAGATAGATAGATAGATAGATAGATAGATAGATAGATAGATAGATAGATAGATAGATAGATAGATAGATAGATTCCTTTTCCTCTCTTCCATCTTATGTCCTTCGTGCTCTGCTTCCTACTTCCTACCTTCTGCTCCCTTCTCCATCTGTCCTCCATCCTTCATCCACCTTCCCTCCCTCCTGTTTTTCCCTCCGTCTCCATGTCTGTGTCATATATGGGTGGTTGTGCTGCCAGTCGGGGGTGGGGGTGCAGGTCTGTGTTCTTACCTGGGTTCTGGAGGAGGGGGGCTGTGAATGTGTGCGTCGCGGCCGTGGTCGGGAGGCGGTGTAGTGCCGTAGAGTCTGTCCCTGGGTGGGTAGAGGCTCCATGGGAGAAGCGGGGGGTCCGGAGTCGGGGAGGGGGCCTGTGCTAGGGCTGCGGCCGGGGAAGGGAGCCTGTGGTCGGGGGGAGCCTCCGCGGCCGGCGGCCTCCTCCTGGGCAGCTGGAGTGTGGATGGAGTCAAGGAGGGGGAGAGCGGGCGGAGGAGGAATCAACGATGCTCCTCTCGCTCCTGATATCGATGCTGCCGCTGCTGCAGCATCCACTGCCACCACCTCCCCCTGCCTCCGCCTCCTCCCCCCCACCCTCTGTCCCGGGGGGGAGGGGGACGGGGAAGTGGAAGGGGAAGGGGAAGGGGAGGGGCTTGAGGCCGTGACTGACAAGGGGGTTGCTGTTGACGACTGGGGGAGGCCACACCTTCCTCCTCCTCCCCCTCCTCCTGCTCCTCCTAGTACTCCTCCTGCTCCTCCTCCTCTGTCCCAGTCTACTTCCAGGAGACCTAATGGAGAAACAGCAGGATGATGAGGAGACAGTGATGGAGGATGAACATACATATGTGTCTGTATGTAGGTCTGTTTAAGGAGGAGGGGGGAATGAAGGGGAGGAGGGGTGTCAAGAGACTGGAACAGAGGGGGAGGAGAGAATAAGAGGGGGCCACAGGGGGAGGGGGGAGGGGGCACAGCCAACCATATAAGAGAGAAATCATCATTTAAGCTTTGGCAGGAACCAGAGGGAGCTGCAGTCGACTGTTCAAATCCACCTTAAAACCACATCATTACACATACATGTGCACATTTGTAAATGCATATTTACTTTATTTATCATATTGATAATATTTGTCTGGTACATATTGTACAATTTGCTGTTCTAATAGTATTTTTACAGTGTTTTTAACCCTTAAATGGATAAGTAAAAACCACAAAATAACTAAATGAATAGCCAAAAAAAACACCTTTATGTTTTTCACTTTTTGTTCTGTTTTCTCTGTTTTAATATAATCTTTGAATTTTCTCACATTTTTATCTGAAAAATACAAAATGCAGAGGATAATGTTATAATAAATGGTGATAAATTAGTTATTAAAGGTTAAATGTACAGGAGATTTCATATGGAAGTCACCGCAAAAATAATTCTAGGTCTAAATGTTACACTTTAAAACTCTTTCAAAGGAAACTTGACATTTATGGTTGAGGTTAAAGGTCAAAGGTTAACTCACTTTACTAACCATGATTTATGATGTAATGAAGGATATATTATGTTAAAAAAAAAGGCCCTTTTTCTTCAGTTTTCTCAGTTTTGAACCTTAATAACCTTTGATATTTTTTCTGAGTTTTTATGAACATCTACATGATCATTAAAGTGTAAAATGCAGAAGATAATATTAGAATAAATGGTGATAAATTATTAATTAAGTTGTTCAGAAAATGGAAGGATAAACTACTTAAAGGTTAAATATATTCATTTGGCTCAGTCTCATCCATATGTTAATACAGTTCAGTTTTCTTTTCTTTATTTAAACATATCTGTGTTGAATAACATCTTCCCGTCAGGTGTGAGGTTTGTATATTGTCCTTCCTGGTCCACATGTGTGCCATGCCGTGCTGTGCCAAACCGTCCTGTGGTGCATATACAGTCTGCCGGTTGGTTAATTGGAGCATGGCCCGTTTACTTTCACACCAGTGACTTCCACCATGAGAGAAGATGGAGGAGGGGTTGCAGGGGAGGGGGAGGGGCCTAAACACTGACCCCGCCTCAAAACGGACAGACTTTTGTTCTTGTTTTTTTGGCTATTTATCTGTTTATTTATTTATCCTTCATTTTTGTTCATTTTGTTGCTTATTTTCTCCATGTTATTTATTATTTTGTAAATTTTCTTATTTGTTTTTGTTTGTTTCCTTGCTTATTTAATTTTCTGTTTTCTTCAATTTTGTTCAGTTTGTGGCTTATTTTGTTCATATTAATTATTTTATTGAATTGATCATTTTTGGTCATCTTTTTGCTTTTTTTTTTTTTTTAATTTATATTTAAGTTACATTTTTCTTTATTTTGTTCACGGTATTTATTATTTTGTACATTTTTGTATTCAATTGTTCATTTTATTTACTATTTACTATCTATAAACCCAGTGTCTCCATCCACTGTCATTGATCCAACTCCATGGGTTTTACTGGTGAATCAATGTTGTAGAAGATGATGGTGTTTCCACGGTAACAACAAAGCCTCTGAACGTCCAAATGGGTCATATCTGATGATCATGAAAAGATGACAAACTGTACTTTACACCAATTATTTACATGTATTCATAAGATTGGTGGATAAATGGGTATCAAACAGTTACATCAGTAGATGGTTTAGGTTGATGGTGGATGTTTGAGGTAAATGATGCAGATTTTAACACATTCCACGTCCTCTGTCAATATAAATAGCACCTTTCTTTAAGGTAGTGGACAGTATTTAGGTGGTTTTGTTATTGAAAGCTTCATGGATCATGGTCTTGGTTAAATACATTGGTGCAAGACATGAGATGCATCTATAAGTGGGTTATAATTATTACTAATGAAAAGGATGGTTCTTACTTTTAATGGAAGGTGCTGGTCTCAGAGTCTTTGAGTGGAAACTGTTTCTCCAAAATGCTGGACTGTACTGATGACGAGAGCAAACCAACCAGAGAGAGAAATATTACAAATGAGGGAATATGTGTATGAATAAATGAATGGATTCATGAAACCCAGAGTGAATAACTGAACATACGTCGTCGGTGGGGAAGTCGCTGTCACTCAGTCGGAGTTCTGGGATGTTGGTTCGCAAAGCGTTGCATGAATTCTCTTTTATAAGGAAATCCTTAAGAATGAAAAAAAATTGGCAGTAATGACATGAACCGGCCTCAGAAACAGCTTTAACAGGATATGATGGGATTCTAATAGAAAATAATGACTCACAATTTTATTCTGTGCCATTTCCAGATCCTGAAGGAGAAGATCTACGATGCTTTCACCGAGAGAAGCACTTATGGTCTGTCTGAGATCACTGGATGGATGGATGGATGGATAAAAATAGTGAAAAGAATATGTAAATTAATCAAAGTAAAGTGGGTAAAAGCATTTGAAGATGAAAGTTAAAAACTGATTACACTCACCTGGTGTTTTAACAAATAAAAATACATCATTGGACAGTGAATAGTTTGCATGTATAAAGTATTCTTTAATGTAAAAACACATAACAGTAGAGTACAGTACACCAAAACCACTATTTCTAAAGGACAACTGAAGTTTTTAGTTGTTTTTGGGACTCACAGCTGGCAGCGGCGTCACACACAGCTGAAACTACAATGCAAATACTGACCTTTTTTGGCTTTTAATTATTCATAATGTTGAAGCTTCATTCATATAAAAGCAAATTATGATCAGAAAACAGTAACGGTAAGACAACATTCAACATCATCTCGTCATTATGCGTCTTCTGTTTTTGCTTTTATTTGTCTCATTCAGTGAGTTTTATCAGTAGAGACCTAATCCTTGCACTGTTGGATCTGCTTAGTGTTAGCTTAGCGCTGTTAGCTTCGCGCTTCAGAGTTTGTCTCATTGGTCTGTTTTATTAAATTGTGTGTCCTCTATGTATCCTCTCTTTGTCTGTCCTCTATATGTCCTTCTGTCTGTCCTCTGTGTGTCCTTCTGTCTGTCCTCTCTCTGTCCTCTTAGTCCTCTGTCTGTTCTCTCTCTGTCTGTCCTCCATGTATCCTTACCGTAGTTTGTTGCTGATGATCTGACCTGTCGTCTCCACTAACGTCCTCTTCAGGAACATCTCAGCCTGTTTACTACGTTTGGTCAAAGCTTCAGACAAACACTGGAACACACTGGACCTCTGAACCGCCCGTGGACACTGACCTTCTGCACATGTCATCAGGTCCTGTGTCAGACCCTGGAACACACAGAACCAGATCAGGTCCAGGTGGACCACAAACACATCAGGGTTAGGGTTAGTTCAGGTTCAGGTTTAACTTCAATGGGTTAAATGGATGCAAATATCACTTTTTATATTTTTGTTTGTTTTACTTCATTTTACAAAATTTTTTGCTTATTTTTTCCAAGTTATTTATTATTTTGAACAATTTTTATTCATTTTTGTTCACTTTTATTCATTTCATTTATTTTTTTGTTCAGTTTGTGGCTCATTTTGTTCATGGTACTTACTATTTTATTGTTTTGCTATTATTTGTTTTGTTTCTACTTTTCATCATCTTATCTCTGGTTTGTGTCTTGTTTTCTTTCTATTTTTGGGCGTTTTTGATTTGTTTTTCATTAACTTCATTTTCATTTCTCTTATTTTTTCCTCACTTTTTCCTGTTATAAACAGAAGCTAAATCTGAGATACCGCTGAGTTTTGTCCTTGTTTTTTTTTTTTTTTCCCATTTTTGTCTTGTTTCTGTTTTGTTTTTCTACTTTTTGTCTGTTTCAACTAATTTTCATTCTTTCATTCATCTTGTTTTTTCTCTTCTTTTGTCTCATTTTGTTTGTTTTCTCATCTTGTTTTTTTTCCTCATTCCATTTTCATTACCATTACTACATATGTTCGTATGAACTCTAAAATAAATCCAATAATGGACTGAAATGTCTAAACCAGGGTTTATTAATTATCCTATTTCTGAAGTGACTGTAAATGTATCCCATCTGATTAATACAATTATCTGATTAATAACAGTTATTGGATGTATATGGTCATGGGCTCATATTGATCTTCCATACACACGTCATGAAGTAGCTTCAGAACATGTTTTCACGTCTAAAACGCAGCTTCTCATCAACTGTAAATGCATTATCACCAACATTAATGTTTTCTCACAATAACATAATGTATTTAAGTTTTCATCTTTTATTGTTTCATCTGACTGTAGGTTTATGTACCTGAAGGCTCCTGGTGAATTCATTGGCCAGTGCAGCAGCAGCATCAGCCAGGATGTGCTTCACAAAGCCGCCATCAGGAGGCCACGTTGAGCAGGCCTCATCCAGAGACGGCAGCAGCTGCACACAAACAAACAAACAAACAAACAAACAAACAAACAAACAAACAAACAAACAAACAAACAGCAGCATCATCAGTATCATTACAAACTTCAACAGGAATGATGTGGATTTATGACAAACTGGGACCTATAAGACTGTTCAGAGAGGATTTTTGTTCATGTTGTTTATTTTACAATTTTTAAAACTTCATTTTACTTAATTTTTTACTTATATTTTCAAGTTATTTATCATTTTGTAAAATTTGTATTAATTTTTGTTCATTTTTATTCGTTTTACGTTTAATTTGTGACTTATTTTTATTATTTTTGGTTAATTTTATTGATCACTTTGTTCTTCTTCATTTTGATGATTATTTTATTCTTTTTTTTAATTTACATTTAAGTTATTTTTTTGGCTTATTTTCCTCATACTATTTATTATCATGCTAATTTTATTTGTTTTTGTTCATTCATTTATTATTTAGTATAAACCAAGTGTCTCCATTCACTGTCATTTATCAAACTTCAGAGGTTTTACGTTTCTTCATTTTTTTTGCCTATTTATTTTTCCTTCATTTTTGTTCATTTTATTGACTTTACTGGTTCTGATTCACTTTAGATCGCATTGGTCTGAATGTGGAACCTGAACAAATATGATTTTAACATCCCTGGTCTACATGTTCGATATAAAGGTTCTATTTATTCATTCACTCATTTATTCACTCATTCATTCATTCAGTGTATGTTATATGCTGACTGCGGTGCATTCATTCATTCATTCCTGAACCTTCATAGACTCCTTGGCGTTGTGCAGAACCTCCTGTGCAGCTGCGATGTGGGCCTGGACGTCGTCGATGCTGCAGCGTCTCAGACGTTGAAGTCCGTCCTCCAGCTGTCGACACAGACCCTGAACCAACTGAAACAGACCCGGACACTGATGACGGTCTGACAAACAGACGTATTCTACAGGTTTAGTGTGGGTGGTATTATTGCTGTTACCTTTTCAGATGACTGAGTCCTGAATATGTCCTGTGGGTCCACTCTGTCAGACTGTCTCTGGTTGTTTCTGTCCAAACACTGTTGAATCTGAGGACACACACACAAATACTCACAACACTACACTCAGTATGTGCACAAACTGGACAAACCGCAATAAAGTTTATGATCAAAACAACTAATCCAGACTCAGTGACATTATTGATTCTTAATATCGTGAGTGTAATTTCTGTTTTTCACACATTCATCCACTGGGTCAGAATGGACTCTTTGATGTCCTGGTTTTGGTCCATGGACCATATGTTTGACACCCCTGGTTTACAGGTAAATGACACACTGACCTTGTGTAGCGCCTCTTTGGTTCTGTCGGGGCTACTACGGTAACTCTGAGTGACATCAGCCAGTGGGAGGGGCACCTGCAATAGGTTGTAGTTCCTACACGACACAACACACCATATAGTATAGTACAGTCATAGTGTACAGTCATAATGTAGAGTCGTGGTGTACACTTGTATGTATGTGTTTGTGTTTAATCCAGACCTTTCCAGAGCGTCGGCCACATCCTGGTAACCCCTGAACGTCACATTGTTCCTGTCCCAGGTCAGAGTCCTTACAAGACAAACACAGAAAAGAACCATAAAGTCTAAATATCACAAACAGCTGGGACACACTTTAGAGAGGACAGACCTGAGATGGAAAACACAACGGTACAAAAACAGCTTCGTTCCTCTTGAACAAAGAGTAGAAATATGTCACATATCATTTATTTAAATATTCACCAATTTATGAATTTATCTGGTATTTCTGCAGCCATTGACTGGGTTTTTAAATTCTTTTCATCGGGTTTTAAATTTCATTTTAGCCTGTTTTAAACTTCTTTTTATTAGGTTTTAAACTTCTTTTTATTAGCTTTTAAACCTCTTTTTATTAGGTTTTAAACCTCTTTTTAGTCGGTCTTGAACTTCTTAGTCAGTTTTAAACTTCTTCATAGTCAGTTTAAATCTTCTTTTCATTGGGTTTTCAATTTCTTCAAATTTCTTTTAACCTTAGATTTATTTTTCTCTTTTATCACCGTCATTCTTCTATTGACCATCTCTCTCTTTATCTTTTATGTCCTGATTGGTGGAACTTTTATCGTATCATGTCTATAGTCGACTAATGCCTTTGTTTCCTGTTACGTGTCATTTTGTGCTCATTAAAAAAGAACACAGACAGTGCACAGATTGACTACTCCACATCCATTGGTCCAGTTCCAACACACTGATGTAAAACCCAGTGAATGTAAGGAGTCGGTCGGTACCTCAGTCTGCTGTTGCTCATCAGGGCTTTGGCCACCATCTTGGCTCCGGTGTCTCCGATGTTGTTTCCACTGATGTCCAGATGAGCCAGAGGGGCGTGGCCTCCTAGAGCACTGAGCAGGATGTGGATGCCGGTCTTCAGCTTTGAGTCCTCCACCGACAAAGACTGTAACGGCTAAAACACACGCACACATATATATATGTATACACACACAGTATACACAACACCTGATGATGATACTGATAAAATCCTAAACCTGACCCTGGAAAAACTGGCCACAAAAGAATCCAATCCCTCCCACGAGATGAATTAGCGTAATGTAAAAATTACACTGAAAATATTAACAATCAGGGATGTTAAAATTAATTTAGTTTAGGCTCCACATTCAGACCAATATGATCTGAAGTAAAATACTATCATAATAAACTATAAGCCTGGCTTAGCCATCAAATAGTTTAGTTTTATCATCTATTAGAGTTTTTTTTTTTTTTTTACTATATTTGAGTCTGTTTTAACCATCTTTTAATTTAATTTCACTGTCTTTTTACTGGTTTTAATAACTTGTGATCTGTTTAAACCATCTCTTAATCAGCCTACACTAGTAGAGAGTTACATGGATAAACCAGTCTTAACCCAACAGGGATCTAACATATGGCCCATGGCCCAAAACCGGCCACCAAAGGGTCCAATCTCTCCCAGGGGATGAATTAGTGAAATGCAAAAATGACACCAAAGCTATTAACAATCAGTGGTGTTAAAATCATGTTAGTTCAGGTTCCACATACAGAGCAATATGATCTAAAGTGGGTCAGACCAGTAAAATAATTACAGAATAACCTATAAATAATGACAACTGGTAATTTTTTTCTAATTTTAGAGTAAAAACATGAAATAACATGAAAATGTTTACATTAATAAACTGTCCTTTCACAAAAAATATGAATATCATGAACAATCTGAGATTTCTGAAAGAACAAGTGTCGTTTTACCAGTATTCTGCCTCAGTTTAACATTTACACGTGTACATTATAACATACAGATCACAGTGGATCTACAAATACTCAAAACATTTAATAACAAACAGAATATTGGTACAATTACACTGATTTATGTCAAGACATTTCAGGTTCTTCATGCTTTTAATTTTTTTAAAAAGGATACTTTAATATAACCTGCTAGATGTTAAAATATATTATGATTGTTGTTTTGACTGTTTTTAAAAGAGTATAATGTAAAAAAAAAAAAAAAAAAAACCCTCAACATAATAAATGTAGTGTGTATATTATGCACAGGTGTGACTCACACAGTCTCCGTCCTGAATGAGTTGAGCGATACGATGAAGAACATCAGTCAGAGGCCTGGAACCAAGAGGTCAAAGGTCAAACTAGAGCAGAGAGGAGCTCAGTAAATGTAAAAAGTGTAATACTTTAATAACAATTAATTAATAGGAAACTTAATTAATAGGAAATAGGAAATTAATTAATAGGAAGAATAGTCTCTGCTTTGACAGAGACTAATGGGGATCCTTAAATAAAAAAACAATGAAATACATAAAGAACTAAAGACACAACCAAGAAAAGAAGCATAAGCTAATAACATGAAACAACACAACGACTAAAACCAGAGAAATAACACAGATAACTGAGAGTCGTCTCTGAAAGAAGCTGAAACCCTGATCAGTTTGTAAAGGATTTGTTTGACTGTAAATTAAGAGGCAGAATCCTTTAGTTTTAACCTGAAACAGATGAACAAATACAGACAAATATTGTCAAACATGTACATGAAGTTCATAATTAACCCTTAAAGATCTAGACCTATTTTAGTGACTTTCAAATGAACTTATCTCCACATTTAACCATTTCCTCTATGGTTTATCACTGTTTATTAAAATATTATCTCCTACATTGTGCATTTTTTTCAGTGTAAATCCTGTATTTTCTATATTTAATTCACTGATCATATAGATGTTCATTAAAGCTCAGAGTAAATTCAAAGGTTGTTATATCAAAACAGAGAAAACTGAAGAAAAAGTGACTTTAGCAAAATACATCATTAACTGAACATAAAAACAAACATCTACAGCCTAATTTTGTTCATGATACTAATTATTTTGACTATTTTTTAATTAATTTTTATTCATTTTACTTGTTAATTTATTTGTTTTTGATCATTTTGTTTCTTATTTTGTTTATTTTTCTACATTTTGTTGACTATTTCAATTTTTTTTCTTCAGTTTTGTTAAGTTTTTGGCTCATTTTCTTCATGTTACTTGTTATTTTGTTGATTTATTACTCATTTTTGTTAATTTTATTGATCACTTTGGCTGTTTTGGTTCATTTTTTGCTCATTTTTTCCACAATATTAATTGTTTTGTAATTTTTTAATTCATTTTTGTTCACATTATTTATTCACCTACAAAATAGAAAACAAGGCAATGATGATGACTGATGGCATGGCAGCAACACATCTTTGCACAAAACAAAACTAGTTTACTACAAACACTCACTAACTGATGCACTGATTAAATGACTGCATGTTAATTATTAATGTGTGGAGTCGCCTTTGTACAAAAAACATATGATCTCATACAAATGACAGCTATATCTTGTCCATTGTGGCATTGAAGTAACATTTCCTGTTGCCCCTTGAATGCATCATTCTAGAAAAAAAAATGGCAAAACTGCTCCCCCTCCTGGACAAAACAGGTACAACAATAAAGGAAAGGAGGTCCGACGCTTCCTTTAAGTGTCTCCTTCAGCCGAGGAAACATCCTTCACCAAAGGAGACAATAGAATGACGACCCATAATTCACTGCAGCACCAACATCGGAGTTCAATATGACAGACAGGATGCACGTTTTCATCTCCTACCACAGCTGTTTAATACGATGACATTCAGTTTTGGTGTAAAATGTGAACGTGCTCTGAGTTTGGATGGAGTTCAGGGTTCACATACATCGGTCGGACCAGTCAAATAATAACATAAAACCTATAAATAATCATAAATAAAAAGTTTAATTTAGGTTTTAGTGCAGAAAGAAAGTCAAAGTACAGCATGAAAATGTTTATATTTACAAACTATCCTGTTTGTATCCTATTTCTGTTCCAACGTTTGACGTTTTCCACCAAAGTCAATGAAAAGTGGTTCAGAAAAGTGTATACATATATATATATATATATATATATATATATATATATATATATATATATATATATATATATATATATATATTTTTTTTTTTTTTTTTTTTTTTTTTTTTACAAAACAAGCAGTAACTTTTGAACAAGTTATTATTATACATGAATAAAGTCTGCATTTAATCAAGAGTTTTTAAGTTAAATGTTTGTCAAACCTGGATTTCATGGCAAAGTTTCTCCCCAAAGCCAGATGTCGAAGAGAATGGCATTGTCCAATAGATAAAACCAGAGTCACCATGTCGTTCTCAAAACCTGAGGGTAAAAAAAGTATGTCAACGGAAATACAAAAATATGTCAATGGAAATACAAAAACATGTGAATGGAAATACAAAAGTATGTCACTGGAAATACAAAAATATGTCAGTGGAAATACAAAAGTATGTCAATGGAAATACAAATGAATGAACTATTCTCCATGTTTTTAAACCCAACGTCATGTACCGTTGTCAGAGACGTCCAGACTAGTGACGGCCGTGGCTTCACACATGTGTTCCTGTATGACCTGGGCTCCAGCAGAACGCAACTACACAAACACAATACAGCATTAAAAAACAACTACATAAATACAACCACACAAACATAACACAATGTTAAAACACATTTACACAAACACAACTACCCAAACAAAACATGATTGTTCCATCACCATGGAAACAGGTATTGTGTGCGACTGAAGGGACTTCTTGCCATTTGTGTGTCTGTTGTGTAGTACCTCACAGCTGCTGATGTCCAGACTCAGTCCACACAGACGACTGTTGGAGGCCAAACCCTGCAGCAGTAATCTGTCCACAAAAACACACAACACACGCACACCGATGTGTTACAACGGATCCATGTCAGACACACAAATACAACCAAAATGAGACAAACTGGAACCTTATGGAAAATATAAAAGCACAGACATTAAATCTAAACGACAGAAAAAATCAGCACCGTAAAGCATTTACCCCTTTTCACAATTAAAACATGTTGTAGATCTTTAAATCCACACCTTCACTCGTGGACCAAGTGTTCTGGTGTTGAAATAGGTTCAACAAAGTCTGAGCTTCACAAAAATAAAGAAATCTATGAATAAAATAATAGGGAAGTGGAGAAAACGTCTAAAATGTGTATTTTTGTATTTTTGTATGTTTTAGCATTTATTTTAGTGGATTTAAAAATCTAATGTAAATGTATTGTTGAATTTTTTGTGTATTTTAGTGTATTCTAGCACATATTTTTTGTATATTTTAGTGTACTCTAGCACATTTGTTGTGTATTTTTTGTATTCTAGCACATTTTTTGTGTATTTTAGTGTATTCCAGCATATATTTTTATACATTTTAGTGTATTCTAGGACATCTTTTGTGTATTTTAGTGTATCATGGCACAACTTTTTGTGTATTTTAGTGTATTCTAGCACATTTGTTGTGTATTTTAGCACATTTTTTGTGTATTTTAGTGTATTCTAGCACATTTTTGGGGGGGGGGGGGGGACTTGAGTGTATTTAAGCATACGTGTGAGTGCCTTTTCATGTAATTACACATATATTTTAGTGGGTATAATAAAAATGTAATGCAAGTGCATTCTATTTTTTTGCAGTTAAATATGTTCTAGCAGATTTTTTTGTATATTTTAGCATAAATTTCAGTGTATTTTAGACATTTTGTTTAAACTCATAGCAGGTTAGGTTGTAGGTTTATAAAATTACTGTTGTCAAGGTTAAGAACCAACTCTGACACCAATAAATGTGATGTGTGTACTTTGATGAGTATTGGAGTATTTGTTTGAAGTACCTGAGGGCTTGTGGAGGTAGTTTAGTTGCAGACAGTCCAACGTACTGGAGTTCAGAACTCTGACTGAAGAACTCCCGGATGCTCCTGGTCACCTCACGAACCTTCCTTTAAACACACACACACACACACACACACACACACACTGGCTGTGTTATTAACAAATGGATTATAGCTTCATGTTCTGACCTCAGAGCATCCCATGAGCAATTTAACACATTAGAAATGGAACTGTAGTACCGTTATACAAACATGAACTAAATAATCAACAAAAACTAGAAAAAAAAAATAAAGAAAAAAAACCCCCAAAAGAACAAAAATCAACAAAATAATCAACAAATCAAACATCTTATCTCTGTCTAGTCTCATGTAATCTTATACATTATTCTATTATTCTATCATATTATATTGTCTCTGTCTTATATTATTTTATGTATTATTCTATTACATTATCTGTTCACCTGTGGCTGAACGGGTTCCGGGCCAGGTTCAGGTGTTTCAGTTTACAGCAGCATCCAGCCGACAGTGACACAAACAACTGGGGATAGAGTCACAGACACAGTGAGTTTGTAAAGATGACGGAGGTTAATGGTTGTGATCACATGTAAGCTGAAGGTATGTCTGACCGTGTCCAGGGGACAGTTGGTGTCACTGAGGTCCAGATGAACCAGAGAATGAGCAGACGACAAGAACTTAAAGAGGAACTGGAACAGACACAGCCTTCAGTCAGTACAGACCAGTTACAGACTCCACTGGAGGAGGAAGTCCTTATATGGACGCTGGAGTTACCGTGGCATCCTCCGTCACCAGGCTGCCGGGGTTTCCAGACAGATCCAGGTGGGTCAGGGACTGGGACAACACTGGACTGGAGGACAGGGTCTGACTGAGACCCCCCAGACCTGGAAACATCACACACATAAACACACAAACATACATCACACCAGGATCAGATGGAACGGAAGACAGTGAACGCATCCATCAGATCAGATGCATCTATAGTTAATTAATTAACTTGTAATTATAAACACTGCTGTTACATTTGAGTTAGAATCATCTTCAGTCATCAAATACAGAAACACATACAACAAAGTATTTACCGGTAGATGTTGTTTTTCTACTAAATTAAAAATACAGAATAAATTTTTAACAATTTAATGGAAATGAATTCCAGCATATTTTTGTGTATTTTTCCCATAAATTTTAGTGCATTTATTGTATTTTTGTGTATTTTATTGTATTCTACACTATATTTTGCATTTTTTCTTGTATTTCAGCTCATTTTAATCTGTTCTCCATCTCTGAGTCTGAAACAAAGTCATTCAGAGAAAACAAGAACATGAGACATAAGGAGATGAGACTGGACAGAGGTGATGAAAGTGTTAATTTACAGAGTAGTAGTTGTGTTTGTACCTTTAGCGCTCATCGACACCCGGGACAGTGACAAGAGTCGGAGTCCTTCACACAGATTGTCCAACTCCTGACTGAGCGCTAAAACACCTACAGATAAAACACACACATTCAACTGTAGTACATGTACCACAGGCTGTAAATGACACCAGGACTCAGACACAGACACATCTACTGTTGGTGTTTCACCCACTGTTGTCATACTGGTGCTTTGGAGAAGTGCCCATATTTGGACAAAGGGGCGGAGCTTCCAGAGATTACAGATGTAGATGAAACTATAGCTTTCTGAGTCAGATGATTGTGCTGTAATCCTGTCTAGGATAAGGTTTATTTGTCATGTGCACACAATGTGCAGGAAAATCTATTTTTGTTCCTGCAGCCGATAGGAAATGAGAGAAAAAGACAAACATTTCACAAGATAACAAGTATAAGACTAAATGTAGCTCTTGTTTGTCCACTTTTCAGTATTGCAGCTGAGGATGAGGATAAGGTGCATGTAAGGTGTGTTTTGAACCTTTGTCTTCGATCTGATTGGCCGACAGGTTGATGGAGTGAAGGGTGGAGGACGGGTGGTCCCGCAGAGACGCCGCCATTTTAACCACAAAGTCCCTGAATGAGGAAAACAAAGACGCCCGTTGATCTGAGGGATAAGGCTGATCAGCATCAAACACCCAACACATAAATGTGCAAGCATCATGGTCTCCATGGAAACCAACCTCCTGATCTACAACATGAACATTCACAAACCAAAGCCTCTGATGGAATCTGTCCATGATGTCTACATTTAACCTTTAATACGTGATTTATCAATTATTATTATTATTATTATTATTATTATTATTATTTTGATTCACTATATTTTTGTTCATTTTATTTAAAGTGAATAAATAAAGGGTTAAAGTAAATACTTCACTGCTTTCTTCTAAACTCACGATTTGAGTCCACTGGCCTCCAGAGACAGTTCCTCCAGACTGGGAGATCTGGACAGGAGGAAGATGATCTGCTGTTGGACTTCCACTGACTGACAGGACAAAGACACAAGGACAGAACTCATGGCACGCCTCCCAGTCTGATGTACATTAAACTAATATATTAATAAAATAACATTAATATTTGTACCAGTTTGAGTTCTCTGCAGTAGAGTTTAGTGAACCAGTGGTTGAAGGACAGAGCTGCTACTGCTAAGGCCAAGTCTCTGAGGAGGAGGAAGAGAAGGAGCAGGAGGAAGAGAGAGGAGGAGGAAGAAGAAGAGAAGGAGGAAGAGATACAGTCAGAACATTAAACTTGTAATTGGATAGTGGAAGGCAGTGGTCTACTAGTTGGACTAATGGTGGACTAGTTGGACTAATGGTGGACTAATGGTGCACTAGTTGGACAAATGGTGGACTAGTTGAACTACTGGTGGACTAATGTTGGACTAGTTGGACTAATGGTGGACTAATGGTGGACTAGTTGGACTAATGGTGGACCGATCAGACAAATGGCAGACTGATTGGACTAATGTTGGACTGACTGGACTAATGGTGGACTAGTTGGACTAATGGTGGACTGGTTGGTGGACTGTATCATACCTGTTGTCCAGGTGACTGAAGTCCTGCAGGTTGAAACATGTCCATTTGTGTACGTAGTAAATATTGTCCACGTCCTGTTCCCAAACACAGCAGAGTTAACCTTCAGGTAACTAACCTGGTTAGTGATGGGTCAACAGGTCAACAGTGGTTCTCACCCATTGAATGTCCTCTCTAAAGGGCATCTCATTGAAGTCACACAAAGCAGCGTACGTATCAGAGAATCCTCCTGGAAACACAAAAAACAAAACTAGTCCAACTGTACCTGAAACAAAGGCAAAAGTACAAATCTGCAACACATTTTATACTACATGACTATATCAGGGGTGTCCAACATACGGCCTGTGGACCAAAGCCGCGTAAGGGTCCAATCTGGTCCATGGAATGAATTCATGAAAGTGCATTTTATCGTATCTTTAGTGTATTTTAGTGAATTCTACCACATTTTTTGTGTATATTAGGTTATCGTAGCATATGTCTGTGTAATTTAATATATTTTAACATATATTTTTGTGCATTTTAGTGTCTTTTTTGTGCGTTTTAGTGTATGTCTTGTTTAGTGCATTCTAGCATATTTATTTTTGTGTTTTAGTGTATTCTTTTGTATTCTAGTGTATTTTTTTTTTACATATTTTATTATATTTTAGCATATATCTTAGTGGATATAACAAAAAAATGTAATGTAAGTGTATTGTAGCATATTTTTTGTGTATGCCAGTGTGTTTTAGCATATTTTTTGTAGTTTAGTGTATTCTACCATATTTTTTGTGTATTTTAGCATATATTTTAGTGTATTTTACCATATTTGTGTATTTTAGTGTGTTCTAGCACATTTGTTTTTGTCTATTTTAATCTATTCTAGCATTTATTTTTTCATGTATTTTAGCATATATTTTGGTAGGTATATTAAAAATGTAGGTGTATTGTAGCATATTTTTTTGTGTGTTTTAGACATTTTGAGTCTCATTTACACTTTACTGTCAGAATCTTTTCTTGAGAAAAGATAAAGACATTTTATTCCAACTGAATGGTTAAGTGTTGGTTGTATTTAGAGTGAGTCCTGGCCTTCTTTAATCCACTCCTGGTGGGTAGTAACCAGTGCAGATGGATAATCCCACCTGCAGTTTTGGAAGTCACTAACCTGGCTCCACTGCTCATCCCTGCCCAGTGGGAAGTCCCATTGGAGACAGATAAGCGACATTCTAAACTGACTGGTCCCTGGTGTATTTTCAGAGCCATCAGAACGTGTGTTGTAGTAAAAGGTTCGTACCACAGGATCCCAGCTGAGCGTTCATCTGCTTCTCTATGACGCTGGTCAGAGTCTGGAGTCTCTGCTGTAGGTCACAAGGCATCGTCTTCAGCAGCTTCCTGAGGGTCAACGTGAACAGGATGAAGGATCCATTAAAAGGGGCAGAGCCTGGACTGTTTGACATTTTAATTTAATAGCTGTTACTGATAAAAAGTCAGACTTTAATGGAGAAGAATGGGCGGACACTGCTCTAAATGCTCATTAAAAAAATTCCTGTTAACACATCCTGTGACATAGATATGGTGTTGAATGAATTCCACCTCTGTGGAGCAGTTCTATGCAGGCTTTTGTAAACCTGTCTCTTCTAGAACCTGGTCATGATGGATCCTTCATGACCTCATCTCCATGTCCTTTCTACAAAAGACACAGATCTGTGGTGGTACACTTCTATATCACCATGGATACCAACCCAGGAGACGAATCGGGGAAGATCCTCTTCAGAGAGGCTGTCATGTGACTGACCATGGCCTCCAGGTCCTCAGCATGAAGGACACTGAAGGACAGTGTCTGTCTGTCTGTCTCCAACACGACCTGCAACACACAGGACACACTGTAGATCAACGTCCCCCACTGGTAGCCCCGCCCACAGGACACACTGTAGATCAGGGGTGGGCAATCCTGGCCCTCGAGGGCCGGTATCCTGCATGTTTTACATGTTTCCCTCTTCCAACACACCTGGTTCACATGATAAGCCTATCATCAAGCTCTGCAGAAGCCTGATAATGACCTTTAGGTATGCTGGAAGAGGGAAACATCTAAAACATGCAGGATACCAGCCCTCGAGGGCCAGGATTGCCCACCCCTGCTGTAGATCAACGTCCCCCACTGGTAGCCCCACCCACAGGACATATCTGTTGACATCAGCAGGTGACCCACCTGTGTTAGGCTGTGGATGTGGATGGAGCAGATCTCCAGGTAACTGAACGTACTCTCCACCTGTACACACACACACACACACACACACACACACACACACACAAAGCAAACCAATTTATCATCTGTATGCTACTGGTAGAGGGGTGTCATCATCACCCAGAGGCTGATGTCTGAAGAAGCTTTACCCTGATTGGATGCTCATTTAAAACTAGGTAACCCCTCCACAGACTCAGGACCTACAACAGAAAAACAGAAATAAGAGAATAGAATATGAATATGAATGGCATGGATGGTCCTTGGGCATTTCCATACATCTAATGAGTGTTAATCTGTTATATGAAGTCATTATTCAGACTCATTTATTCATATTAGAGACATTTGGTGAAAACAGAACAACAAACAATATTTATGATCAAAAGACGGTATTACAGAATGTCATTTTAGACGTTTTCTACATTTACCTGTTATTTTATTCATATAAAACTACAAATACACTAACATGGACTAAAATACCCAAAAAAGACGTTAGAATACAATAAAATAAACAAAAAAACTCCACTACAATCCACTAATATGACTTTTGTGAAACTCTGACTTTGTTAAATCTATTTCAACACCAAAACATGAGTGAAGGTGTGTTTTGACAAGAGATTATTACAATATTTAGACTAATGTGAGGTTAAACTTTGAGTATTTGGGGTGACTTCTGTCTTTGTTCAGTGAACTAGGATTAAAATAAACCTTAGTTCCATTAAACGGACACTGAGCTGAACATTCACATATAAAATACTGGTAAGTGCCTTAAAAGAAAGGATGAACCGTACTCCTGGAGCTCCAAGGGTTAAAGTCTGGTTCAACATGGATGTGACTGATGTTACTTGTTGATGTGGTTGCCGACGGTAACTCACCATGAACCTGTTGATGGATCGGCCTCCGTGACATATGGATGGTTTAAGGACGACTGGAGTCACTACACACACTCTGTGAGGTTTCAACAGAGACGAGATCTGATCTGGAAACAGAAACACAGAGACACATGGAAACATATGAAAACACATGGAAACATATGGAAACCTATAGAAACAGAAACATATGGAAACACAAACATAAAGAACTCAAGGAAATATCTTAAAATATATGGAATATCCACAAAACATACATGAATCTTTTCATGATTTTCAAGATTTTAACATGAGAACAATTATATTTATCGTATCAGTTTGTACCTAAATATGTAGTTATAACATCTACAATAAAAATATATAGAATAAAAATAAATCAAAATGTACAAATTTAAAAGACTAAATTGGAGTTTATCTTTTGGAAAATAAAATAAAACCTAATATTTTTTTAAAAAGTGCAATCTAAAAAATTTAAATTAAATACAAAATAAATGAAAATTGTTTTCTTTTTTGTCCAGATATTGTGTAGTGAGTGTATGTAATTGACAAAAACAGACTTATTTAATTCATTGCATTTGTTCAGTTGATAATATAATTGTTTTTGGACATGATCAGTTAATGAAATCTACATAAATACCCTGAAAAACACCCACAATAATACTGTAGTAAAGAGCTTTAACTAGTTCAATAAAGGTTACATGTGGACAAAAACATTATTCAGATTTTTTTGTGGTGAATGTTCTTAAAAGTTTACAGTAGTTTTATAACATTTTCATAGTGTAATTTGACTTTTGTCATTTCAGTCCAAATCCAATAGAACTCAATGAACAGTTTCATTCATTTAAGGAGGAGGAAGCACTGAGAATAAATGTTTGTGGTTTTGGTATTTGGTCCAAGGCTAAAATGACCCATTTCAAAAACCCACTGATGGCTTAGTGAAAGCATTTTCATGTGTATGACTTTAACTTAGCTCACATACAGCTTCTTTTTGACTCCTCACAGACATCCATGAAAGTTAAAGTACAATAAATCTACCTGATTATTATAGAACTACAGCAGTAAGTGATGCAGATGTTGTATGAAGAGGTTTGAAATGACAAGTATAAAAACACAAGGATTTTATAAATGAGCCAGAAAATAGATTGTCTGTACCAGCACCGGCAAAGAAGACGCTAAAATGCACTAATATATACAAAATATATGCTACAATATACTGAAATACACAAAAAATACACTTAAGTTCACTAAAATATATGCTAAATACACTAAAATATGTGCTAAATACACAAGAGTGCACTAAAATATATGCTAAATACACTAAAATATATGCAAAAATATACTAAAGTACACTAAAATATATGCTAAATACACTACAATATGCTAAAATACCCTGAAATACATGCTAAAATACACTTAAGTGCACTAAAATATGTTAAATACACTAAAATATATGTTAAATACACTAAAATATATGCTAAATACACTAAAATATATGCTGAAATACACTAAACTGCACTAAAATACATGCTAAATACACTAAAATATATGCTAAAATACAATAAACTATATGCTAAAATACACTAAAGTGCACTAAAATATATGCTAAATACACTAAAATATATGCTAAAATACACCAAAGTGCACTACAATATATGCTGAAACACTGTAGAGTGCACTAAAATATATGCTAAATACACTAAAACATATGTTAAGACACACTAGAGTGCACTAAAATATATGCTTAATACACTAGAGTGCACTAAAATATATGCTAAAACACAGTAGACTGCACTTAAATATATGCTAAATACACTAAAATATATGTTAAAACACACTAGAGTGCACTAAAATATATGCTAAAATACACTAAAATATATCCCAAAATGCACGAACGTGCACTAAAATATACGCTAAAATACACTAAAGTATGGTATAACACACTAACATTACATTTTTTTTTTGAAGTTATAATTTTCTAGATGTCCTTGTATGTGCTTATATAGTTGATGAATAAAGATGATTGTGATTCTATATTTACTGAAGTACTATTTACTGTACTGTACTACTTAATATACCATTGCTATACTATGTTAGGGTCAAAATTACTTTGAAGCTGTTTTCTGGAACAGACCCCAGGGATTTATATAATAATAATAATAATAATAATAATAATAATAATAATAATAATATAGCAAACTTACAATGTATAAGTATTTTTGGTCTGTTTGTCTATTTATGAGGTTATATTTATATTATGAATCTAAACTCATTTTCATCTTACACTGATATGCTGACGTCCATAAACTTCAACTCAGTGACTTTTGCAGATTTTGGATTCCTTGTCTTACCTTGAAGGTTCTGAGCTGAGTCCATCCTTCAGACCTTCTCAGGCTGACGTTGACCATCTAAAAAGGAAAGGACACGACGAGGGAACCCACAAGGAGCTGGAGTCCAGGTTGAACACATCAACTGTCAGATGTGACTGCTTCACCCACTCTCTGATTTCCACTCAGTCGTTGTCGTTTCCCGTGAACACATTTGTGCTTCACATCCTGTTTCTCAGCAGAACTTATCAAAACCTCCCACATGATGAAGCTTCACCACAGTCAGGAAATGTGCAGCTTCTGTCTGCACACATCTGATATCTACAAGAGGATGTACAGGTACTCAGGCTGTAGTACTGTGTCAGGCCACCAGAGAGAAACAAAAACACACTCAAATCAATAAATCTATGGTTCTGTATCTAATAGTGAAAATATTTAGTTTCATCAGTTGTGCAATGTTTGTTGTTGATAAATTAGCTGTTATTTTTACTTACATATCATTATGACAACTACTATTGTCATTTTATAATCATTCTTATTTCTGTTACACACACATTATATATATATATATATATATATATATATATATATATATATATATATATATATATGTATATATATACACACACACACACACATACACATACATACACACTCAGTGAAAACTTTACATTTGATTTTTTTTTTTTATATATACATTTTTGTTTTTTGCAAATCAACTTTGCTTTAATTTCTTGGCCGTACAATTCTAAAGATGAAATTTAATGAATGCTGTGCATTTATTGGACGAGCAAGGCCAATAAATTTGTTGAAAAGTAAACAATGGAAGATGAAAATCCCAGTGGTCCTTATCTGGTCTGACACAGTCTACCTGGACACAGGCTGTTCAGCACCTTCTCATCCACCACCAGATGTCTGATATTGTCCTGGGGAGGTTCTGCCACTCCTTTTGCCATGCTGCCACCAATTCCTGGACATTTGTCGGACCGGGAGTGGGTCTGGATCCACGTCGGCCCAACTGATCCCAGACATGATCAATGGCTCAGATCAGGCCAAAAGGCTGGACCATGGATCCAGGAAGGATGTAGTGCCCCAGGCCATGGAGGGACGTAGGGGTCAGCCCAGTGTTCCCTGGTACCAATGTTCCCTGCTACCTATGTTGTCCAATACCAATGTTCCCTGGTACTTTCGTTCCCTGGTACCAATATTCCATTGTACCAATGTTCTGTGGTACCAGTGTTCCCCAGTACCTATGATTTGTACCTGTTTTCCAGTACCTATATTCTGTGGTACCTATGATACGTTCCCCAGTACCTATGTTTAGTGGTACACATGTTCCCCAGTACCTGATACCCAATACATATGTTCCCCAGTAACTGTGTTAGCTGGTACCTATGTTCTGTGGTACACGTTCCCTAGTGCCCATGTTCACCAGTGCCTATGTTCCCTGGTGCCCGTGTTCCCCAGTACCTATGTTCCCCGGTGCCCGTGTTCCCCACTACCTGTGTTCCTTGGTCCCTATGTTCCCTGGTAGTCATGTTCCCCAGTACCTATGTTCCCCTGTACCCATGTTCCCTGGTACATGTGCTCCCCAGTACCTATGTTCCCTGGTACCCATATTCCCCGGTACCCATGTTCCTTGGTTCCTATGTTCCCCAGTACCTGTGTTCCCTGATCCCTACGTTCCCCGGTACCTATTTTTCAGAGTGAAGGATTCAGGAGTCGTGCAGCCCATCCCAATGAGTTTATTGGTTTTCTTCAGCTGTACATCTCATCGTCAAACAGGGCATGGTCAAGGTTGGTTTTATTTTCACATCAGGATGCGTTTAATAAAAGGATCATGAATCTCATTTGTTTCTGCCGTAGTAACGAAAGCAATGATAGCGCTGAGACAGAGGGACATTCCCCTTAAACCCGTCTGCTGCAGGACAGTTATGATGAACCCATGATGCAACCACGTCTGAGACATGATGATGACGGCGTCAGCCCGTCGGTTATAGCCTGCTTTAGGTGGGCGGGGCCTAATCAGTGCTATGTTACAAAAAATGATTTTGTATAACAAAATAAAATGTCTTGTAATAAAAGGAAGGCCACATAAGAACCAGAATGAGCTGTAGTTGTACGTGTACATACATGCCTGGACTGGGGGGCAGGGTCGCTCTGAGGTCAGAGGTCAGCTGATGCTCCGACCTTTGGCCTGTGGTTTTGGAACGACTGGTGGATGAGCCAGAACCGGATGCCTGGAGTTAAACGGCTGAACCGGACTGAACTGTTACTGGTACTGATGAGCACAAACAGAATCAGCACAGTCTGGATTAACCCACAAAGACCCAGAGATACTTTTATATCAGTTTCCAAAAGAATTTATGTCTATTTAACCTTGGGTTAAGTGATTTATCTCCATGAATTCTAATATTATCTTCTATTTTCTTATTTAGTTTTGCTTATTGTGATTATTTTTTCATTTCTGTTCATTTTATTCATTACTTTGGCTTTTGTTCATTTTATTGCTTGTCATATCCTTTTTTTAAACTTAATTTTAGGGACTATTTTTTGCCTATTTCTGTACATTATTCGATTGTAGGCTTTGTATTTGTTTATGTTCATTTTATTTATTAATAAACATACAACCCAGTGTGTCCATCCACTGTCACTGATCCAACTCCATGGGTTTTACTGGTGAATCAATGTTGCAGAAGATGACGGCGTTTCCACAGTAACAATGGAGCCTCTGAATGTCCAAATGGGTCATATCTGATCATGAAAAGATGACAAACCATATTTTACACCAATTATTTACATATATTGATAGGATTAGTGGATTAGCAGGTATTAAACCGTTACATCAGTAGATGGCTTAGGTTAAAGGTGGATGTTTGGGTCTTCATGGGTTAAGATGAGGTGCAACAACAGCACTTTTCATCACAACATTATAAAAATGCAACAACACAATCTGACAGGAGTAAATTAAAAATGGAATGTTCTAATCACACCTACAGTTCAGTGTCTGTTAACCGGATTAGGCTCCACCCAAACCGTCGTTTCAGATTCCCACATGCCTGTAATGCATCATGGGAGCTGATTTGCAATAAATAGCTTGAATAACAATGTAGTGGAGCAGGTGGGGATGTGATTCAGTATTGATGCTGAATGAACCGGGGGCAGATTAAGACCACTAGTTTTCTTCCCAAAAGGATCATGATGGGATAGAAGAAAACGCTGCGCAGTGGACCGCTCAACTTCGATTTCGTCCTTTTATTTGTTGACGGATGTACATGAGCTATATGGAAACAGTTTTAGCGTGTTCTAAACGGGCGCAAAAAAATATATTTATGTACAGATCAAATGATGGATTGGATGTATCTTCAAGGCAAACTAAAGTACCGTATTAGGTCTCCGTTAGGAAAACTACATTTATGTCTATATACACGTATAAAGGGGTGGAGTCTGAAAGTGGGCGGGGGGAGTGGATAAAATAACATCTCCATGTTGCAGAGTCGGTTTGGGCTGAGAGCGTGAAAGGTGACAGGATGTGGCTTCAGGTAGAAACAAGAGCAAAAAACACATGATTCATTCAAGAGACATTGAAACTGGAGAAAAAAAAGAAAAAAAAAAAAAAGAAAAAAAAAAAAAAAAAGAGCACAGAACCGTATCTTGAACAGTAACAATATGTTAGCTTGAACAATATCTAGATATGAGGGGGAGGAGACGACTCAGGTATGTGGGCGTGGCCTACATCCATCTGAATGCAGGTTCGACAGTACATGTACGTGACGTGACGTGACTGGGCTGATTTTCACATGCGGCTTCGCTTCATGTCATCTGCTTTTTGCTGCAGCCATTTTTTTTTTTGAGCTGGCTCCACCGGAGGCCAAGTGGCTGCTGATCGAAAACGAGAGAAAACGCAAAGACAAGCTGAAGGCGGAGGAGAAGGAGGAGCTGTTAATGTGCGATGGCGGGTCTCCGTCCGGCTACATGTGTGGTCGTGTGTGGCGTTCACCGGTCCATCATGCTGAGGATCATTTCTGGTGTCAGGTCTCCGTTGGCGGCTGCCGCGGATTCTTCATTCACAGCAAGCTCCACAGTCTCCACCCCCTCCCCGTCTAGCCCCACCCCCTCTACTGTCAGCGCCACGCCTTGCTCCAGAGGCGTGGCGGCTGAGACGTCACCATCCTCCTTCTTCACTATGATGTTCTCCACTGCTCCGGTGCTCTCATCCTCCACCTGGATGATGGCAGCAGCTAAACACCAAACACAAAGCAGATTCACAATGAAACAGTCTAAGGCAGAACAACAGGACTGAGAACCACGTCAACTCATCATACAACATTAATACTTTAGTACTGAAGGTTCAATATAGGGCTATATCAGACATTCAATATACATTCATTCATTGTACACACAATCCATGTCTGTCATATCAAAACTGAAAACTTTTTTTTTTTTTTGGGGGGGGGGGGGGGGGGGGCTCTGGTGCCTAAAGGGTTAAAAAAAAAAAAAAAAAGAGGTTTATATGGGTTCATTCTCCCTGATCAGATGCTGATTTAGATCAGAAGTCGGTCCCTGAGCACCTTCAATGGCAGCTCACTGTCCTTAATGTGTGCTAATGCTAATAATTGCTATTGCTAAGTACTGTCTATGTATTAGGATGAGTAAAATGCAGAGACCAAATTTCCCCACAGGGATAATAAAGTGAGTTATCCTTTTTTTTTTTACTCTTTCAATGCCATGAGCCGATTAAATCGGCTTTACGAATACAACCTTTAAAGTGCCACGGGCCGATCAGATTGGCTTTGGAGAACACGCCATATTTGTGTACAAACAAACCATCCACCCCCATTTCTTTCTCACATTTCGATGACGTTCTTTCTGTGTCCCCCTTTTGAGACCAGACGGGAATTTGAGGTCACGCGACCGAATAAATTATGCAAATTACGATCAATAATGAATCGGCTGCGTCCGGTGCATTTTGAATCTAAGTAGCAATCGGTCGGATGTTACCGAGCGGTTTTTGACCAAGGAAGAGCTCGCGTTTCGTTTTCTGCTTGGGAAATTTTATGAATGAATTTATGAATGAAATCATATGCAAATTAGATGGCCATTTTGTAGTAATATCGTAAACACAGCGATCTGTCAAAACAGTCCCATCTGCTAGAAAATGAGTTCTGATGACGATTCAGACTTCGATTATAAAAACGACGCGAAATACTGGAAAATGGCCAAATTCTGTGGCACTTTTAAGGCTTATTAGCCCCTTAACTGTCTGGCACCGAAAGAGTTAAAAAAAAAAGTTCTCAAACACCACACAAGAAAAAAGATCTGTTCAGATGATGTGTCAAGAACAAGCCCTGGGAGACAGAACTCATTTCTCTGTTCTTGCAGAGCGTCGAATAACCTTTACTAAAGTAATAAAAGTATAAGGGAGGAAAATTAAGTAAGAAAGCCGTAACTTCTGAAAGTCCTGTGCCAAACACAATATTCAATAGTATAAGTGTGTCTTTTTCAGTCATTGATTATCAGCCCTGTTTTCCAGCTGCTCTAATGGGTCAGGTCAGTTCTTACCGGAGGCGCTGGTCTTGGCCGACACTCGGACCGTCTTGCTGGGCGTGGGAGGAGTCTTGGGAGCGTTCTTCGGGGGTCGTCCTCGTTTCCTTTTGACCGGCGGCTCCTCGGGGGCTGGTACCGGTACGGTGGCGGGGGCTTGGTCCAGCTCTATGCTCTCAGCCTCGTCGTCTTCCTGTAGAAGCGCGGCCTCTTCGTCGACCTCACCCTCGTCTTCCTCCTCCTCATCCTCCTGTTCTACCTGATCCTCCTCTGGACAACAAAGAGTTAAAATAAATGAACGTTTGAAACACGAGGAACGTCAGCTCAGACCTGCTTCACTGCCAACATGTCAAGTGTCTTTATATTTTATTTAGTTCTTTGTTTAACACTGTCCAAAAGGTGAAGAGAATAGACAGATGCATTCATTAGTACATCTCCTTAGTCCAATACAAAAGTACAATGACAAGAAAATGTTTACACTTACAAACCACCCTTGAACAAAAATGTGAATAACCTGAACAAATATGAACAATTCAAAATATTTTAATATAAATCAGTGCAATTGTACCAATATTCTGTCTGTTATTAAATGTTTAGTGTATTTGTAGATCCACTGTGATCTGTAAGTTATAATGTACATGTTATTTTTCTGAAGAAATTTCAGGTTGTTCATGTTATTCACATTTTTAAAGGATAGTTAATGTAAACAATTTCAACATGTAGTGTTACTTTTTTCATTCTAAAACAGGGCTGTCAAACTCATTTTAGTTCAGGTTTTACAATCAGCCTGATTTGATCTTCATAGGGTTGAACAAGTAATATAATAACAAAATAATGTCACATCGTACTTTTTCCATTATTAACAAAATAAATAAACAATGTCAACTCCAACCTTTTCCTCTATGTCTTTGGTTGAACAAAGTTACAAAATTAAATTGAGTGCTAAAAAACCATTTGATTATGAAAATGTTTACATCTACAAACTACTCTTTAAAAAAATGTGGATAACATAACGGCAGAATATTGGTAAAATTACAATTATTTCTCTCAAGACATTTCAGGTTGTTCATATTGGAGGACAGTTTGTAAATGTAAACATTTCCATGTTATTTTACTTTTTTTTTTTTTTTAAATAAAGTACAAATGTTGAGACCCATTTCCATTTTACATGCAAAGACAAACACATCTTGTTTCTATAATAAAATCCCAATAGCAGTTTCAGTCTTTGGACAACATACAGAATGAGCTCCTTAAAAGACAAGTGGTCATTAATCAGAAACCCTAGATATGTAAACAAGTGAAAAAAGTAGGCAGAGCTTACTAATAGCCCCACTCAGTCACACAACCCTTTGCCCCTCCTGCTCACTGATACCCTGAAACCCAAGGATTCATTCAGTCTTAATTTGTAATCTTTTGAGAAACTTTTCAGTGTACAAAAAATGCAAAAAAAATGAGGAAGGCACATGTAAAGAACATATGTGTGAAATTTGAAAAGAAACATGCATCAAGGCAAACACCTACACCTGACTGTTGTTACCTTAAGGTTCCACTGCCATTGGGTAATTTTGCTTTGAAGTCAATGTTCTTCTGTAGATATTTTTGTTTCATTTCTCTTTTTGTTACTGGTTATTGTGATATCGGACTATTCTGTTCTTCAATTCACTGATTTTCTTCTATCTTTATACCCCTGACCTGTGGGGTGGGCGGGAGTATAAAGAAGGAACCGCCTTTTTTTGTGTGTGTGTGTGTGGCTGTCTTGGATTAGTCTAATCTGTAAAGCACTTTGTGAGGTTTCTCTGTGATAAATGCTATATAAATCAATTTCACTTACCTCTACTAGATGACCAGTGTTTGTTTCCATAATGTCTGACTGAGCTGATCTTATTGTGTTTGAGGTAGTTGTGTTTTTCTTACCGCTGTCGTCCTCGTCCTTCCTGCTCCTCATCTTCCTCTTTCTTCCTCTCTTTCCTTTCTTTGGGGTTGTAGCTCCGTTCTCGGTTTCCTCCACTTCACCGCTGCAGTTTTCAGCGTGACGGGCCATGGTGTTCTGCAAAAACACACCCTTATTGTGCTTCATTCTCACTATGGACAACAACAGACACGCGTGTCGACCTAAACTGATCCCAGTTTAATTATGCAAAGACCAGAAAGACAAAAGTTTTACCCGGCGAGTGAAGGTCTTGCTACACTTGGGGCAGACGAAGGCGGTGGGGACAAAGTTGGGGTCGTGGTATCGTTTGAAATGCATGTCCAGCAGCTGTTTCTGTCTGAAGGTTTTTTCACATTGGCTGCAGGCATATGGTTTCTCTCCAGTGTGGGTTCGACGATGCATCACCATATGACGCTCCTGGAGGCCACACATACACACAGCGCAACGTTCAAGTTTCTGATCATATTAACATGAATGGAATGTATCATGTATGATATGCAAAGAACAGATTCTACGTAGCAATGAGCCCATTTATATTTACACTAATACTCCGATCAATGTCTAATTTGTGGAGTTATCAGATTATTAGTGATCACATAAATAGTATAATCTGATCTGTCTGATCAGACACCAGTAGTAATCTGATTATAATAAATCAGGTTAACACACCTGGATTTGTCCCCAATACTCTCATGTCTTCATGCATCTGTACAGGTTAATCTGATTCATTTGGTTCTGTTATATCTGAACATGTGGAAAAACTATTAAAATCACAGAAAACAGAAGTGACGTAGAAGACAATAACAGGAAGTTTGATTCTGTCATTTGACTTAAGCAAAATCCAAAAAATTGAGTAAAATAAAGAAAAAAATAACAAAATCGATCAAAAATTTAGTAAATTAATGAAAAAAAGAATAAACCCAAACAAAAATTGTGTAAAATAATGAAAAAATAAATAAAACCAAAGAATATGAGTTGAAGACAATAACAGGAAGTTTGATTCTACGTCACTACAAACAAATGAACTCTGAAATACACCCAATAATGGACTGAAACATCTACAACCGCGTTTATGGATTATCCTATTTCTGAAATGCATTGAAACGCATCACATCTGATTAATAACAGTTCATGGATTTATATGGTCATGGAAACAGGCTCATGTTGATCTTTCATACAAGTAGTTTCCGGACATGTTTTCACTTCTAAAATACAGCTTTTCATCAGCTGTAAATGCATTATCACCATCATTACTGTGTTTCCTCACAATGACATAATGTTAGGGCTGCACGATTTTGGCAAAAAAAAAAAAAAAAAAAAAAAAAAAAAAAATCCCGATTTTTTCCTCTAAAAACTCGATTTTCGATTTCGATTTTTGAGTAAAACTACAAAAGACAACAGAAGTCAGCATGTCGTTTTCGTGAGCAGCCCACACTGCAAGGCACTGCTCTGACCTCAAATCTGTGATGGTATCACGTGATGAACCCACAGAAGTTTATTTTTCCTTAATTAAATCTTTATTGAATGAAGTAGAGTATACAAACAATGTATACAACAAGAAAATAACATAAGTTTGCCAGGGGGAATACATTATAATACAATGTCCAAATCAGAGCAAATACTAAATGTTTTTAGAGCCTTTTTGTTTCCAGATTTATCTAACAGCTTTAAATAAAGTTCAACATCTTTCAAAAAATAAATAATTAGGGGCTCGGGCATCGACACGAGCACCTCTCCCCCATTGCAAAGCAATGGGAGAGAGGTGCTCGTGGCGAAGCCACGAGCACCTATTGTTCTTCCGCTCGTTTATTTTTATTTTTATTCTTCATCTTCCGGACACATTTTTGTCCGTTAATACAGCCCGAACCGCTGTAAAGACCCCTGCAAATTATACATTAAAACGTGCGGTTTTATCGGGAATAGTGTGCTATGTTATTTTCGTAGAGATTCGTGAATTTTTCGCAGAGTTATTCGCGAAAAACACGCGAAAAAAGTCCCATAGAAATGAATGGGGAGAGGAAAAAATCAGCCAGAAAAGTCCACTTTTTTCCAGACACTACTACTTCACCATACTTTCACCTACAGACTTCATTTAAACTTTAAAACGCAGGCATTTTTGTCCTCTCCGCATGAATGTACTTGGTATGAGGATGAGGTTTACGGTTTTCAATAGGTGAGTCTTCAAAAACCCCTGGGTTGAGTGAAAATTCTCAAAATTTCCTGAGTTAGAGTGGGTGATGTCATCACACTAGAGTGTGAGAGCAGAGAAAATTCAACTGAAAATTCTCTGAATAAATCGCCGTCCCGGCCAAACGATACATCGCAGGCGAATGATATTTTCCAAAAACGTAGCCATGGTTCCTGGGCTTCATATGAACCCATGTTTGAAGACCTAGCTCTTTTTAAAGAGAAATGAATGGCACTAGTTTGGAGGCTAATCCCTTCTTTCCTCCATTAACTCTCCATTGTAGCGGATTCCTTCTTATCTTGGTCAGTTGACTGTTTTTAAACTGCTCTAACTCAGTCATTTCTCACAGTACGTGAAAAAAACCTACATCTGTGTGTTCCCCAGGTCCTTCTGACGCTCACGGTCATTTCGGTTTTCACTTATCTTTTACGGTTTTCCCATAATTATCAGTTTTCCGGGACCTATTCTGAGTGACTCACTCAGTCTATTCCTGCTGCTCTGTGTGTCTCTCTCTCTCTGTGTGTGTCAGTGCAGCGCCGTTGCTGCGGCAACAGCCCCTCTGCTCTGTGTGTGTCCCAGGTGTGTCCAATAAACTGAATCAGTCTGACATGTTTCTCCTCCCATAGCAACCCTGGAGAGTCCATAGCAACGCTGGGTGTCTGTTAGAGTACTGATACTACTACTAATACTACTACTGCTGTTTCTACTATGATTACTACTACTACTACTACTACTACTACTAAAAATACAACTACAACTAAAAATGTTACTAATACTACTACTACTACTATTAAAAATATTACTACTACTACGACTACCACTACTAAAAATACCACTACTACTATTACTACTACTACATATAGTACTATTACTGTAACTTCTACTACTTCTCCTTCTCCTCCTATTACTGATAAAACTGATTCAAACTGATTCTCTCTCTCTCTCTCACACACACACACACACACACACACAGCTCTTCAGTTCTCAGCTGCAGACAGAGTATAGAACACAGACAGTTGAAGCTCAGGTGTCAGGTGATCAGCATCAGCCAATCAGGTCACACATGACAATATCTAATGAATACAGTCTCCTGTCATGTCTGCTGTGTTTCTCCAACATTTCTCAGTGTCATTGTCCAGCTACATGCTGCTTCAGCCTGAACATGGACTCAAACTGGCATGCCCCCCCCACCACCACCCCCGACCCCCGAGCCCCTCTCACGATTTCCGCGTGTGGAAATTGTCTAGTAATTTGTTTTGTGCTACAGAACTTACCTTTGTGAATGAAAAATTTAGCAAGAGGACTAAATTCACTATTAAAAATTTTTTTTTAATTTTTTTATTTTTTTCCTTTTTGGGGTATCTGGGCCCACAGAAGTGATACCAATGTAAGTCAGTGACAGGCATCAGTCGTGCGTGCATGGACCACGTTACTATGAGTGATCCCCATGCGGTTCTATTTAAACTGGAGGATCTGTGCGTGGAACAGACCAACACTGGAGGGATTCTATCTGTGGAGCTGGTGGATGCGTGTGGGCACAGGGCTGTCTGGGCTCCTCTGCTGAGGCTGATGACCCCGAGACCCGGGACAACGGAAGATGAGTAATCCGCATGCAGTTCTATTTCAGTTGCGGGATCTGTGCATGAAGCCACGGCTTACATTGCTATAAGTACTGCGGGCTCATTAACAGATTTAAAGTCCAGTCATTACACGGACTTCTATGACAGACCGCTGTCACTGATAGGAGGAAGAGCCTATGGTAGCCCGCAAGCGCGCAGCCCGGAGGCACGAGAAAGATGAAATCGATTTTACGATTTCTCTTTTTTAAAAATTGTCCTAATTAAAAAATCCCGATTTCGATTTAAAATCAATTAATCGTGCAGCCCTACATAATGTACTTCAATTTACTGCTCAAGACTATGTATTAATATGTAATCTGACTGTAGGTTTATGTACCTGAAGGCTCCTGGTGAATTCGATGATCATATTTCCCAAGTGCATGTAAACGCATCATCTGTGATTATTATCATTATCTGATTATAACAGTTATTGCATTTGTATGGTCATGTAAAGGGGCTCATTATGGTTTTGTTAAAGTTGTAAACTGACCTGGCGGCAGCAGTAGTCACACATGTCACATTTGAACCTCTTCTCATTTTTGTGAGACTTCTGGTGCTGGATCAGAGCGTAGCGCTCATGGAAAACGGCGTCACAGTAACGACACTTCTTCCCGGTCTCGATGAACGAGTGCTGCTTACGGAGGTGGACGCCTGTCAACGGAGAACACGTACAGCGTTCAGAGAGGGGACCCACAGATCAGACTAATCCACTCCATCTCTGTCAGATCAATCTGCTTTACCCAAGTCGCTCTTGCGTGCGATCACGGTGTCACAGTGTGGACAGTGGAATTTGGCCACATTCTCTGTGTGTTTCTGCAGGATATGCATCTTCATGGTTCCACTCTGGGTGAAGCGAGCATGACAGATGTAACACTCGTATGGTTTCTCGCCTGATAGGAAAATAGAATGTGTGAATCACTTTAATATTCTTAACAAGTTTTTAATTCCAATCTAGTCAGGTTTCCCTTAACCCTACAAAGACTCCCACTACAACAGGCATAGATTTATTTAAGTTTGAGCAACAAGTGTCAGAAAATGTTTTTTTTCCCCCAATTCTTTAGCATTTTTTTTTTCCAGGAAGAACTTAACTTTCAATATCTGTCCATTAGTTATCATTATATGTAATAAATGCTTAAAACAGTGTTATGGTAAAAAAAAAAAAAAGAACAAAAAAAAAAAGACATGCATTTTTATATTAATTATGGAAAACCAACTGTAATTTATAATGAACCTATGAGCTTATAGAAGTAAAGTTTTAACTATTTTTCATGTGTTCAGACATTTTTTGTTTGTCTAGATCATTCTGTGTCCAAGTTCTTATTTTTAGTTATTTCTAGTCATTTTGATCCTGTGTGATAGTCTATGCTCACTTTTTGTCTAGTAGTAGACAGAGCCCCTGATTTCACTGACAAAAGCATCCATCATCTGATTCACATACAGACATTGCATCTGTGTATGCCCTGGACAGAACTGCAAATATAAATATATATATATGTATACACACACACACAATTATATAATATTTACAGCTAAAATACAACTATCAATGAATTATATAAACCACATAAAAAACAGATAAATGAAGTGAAGAAAAAAAAAAAAACAGCAAAACTTCACAAAAACATGTCAAAACACACTAACAGAACACTCCAAAACAGCACTACCAGTATATACAATTATTTACAAGAAGTCACCGCTAAAACGCTGATAAAAGTAATAAAAATCTTCCATCTCTCTCTGCCATTAAATGCAAAACTGTGGCACTGGTGACAAAATCATCTTTAAAAGGTTAAAGATGACGTTGTGTTTTGCAGGTCTGACCTGATGTTCAAGGGACAGAGTTTTCAGTAAATCTACAGAGGTGTCCTTTTACCTGAGTGTGTCCTCATGTGTCTCTTCAGCTTGTATGTGTCTCTGCTGGCGTAGCTGCACAGACTGCACTGGAATGGACGCTCTCCGGTGTGGGAACGAATGTGGCGCTTCAGTTTACTCACCTACAGTTGCACATAAACACACATTAAACTATGACCAACTACAAAGATCCCATATCCTGGGACTGTCCGGTCTGAGCTGAGGAACTGTGGAGTTTAAACTATGGGATGAATCTTTTTAGAGGAACTTATTTTCAGTCTCTCTGTTTCTGACCACAGTCCTTCATTGCTCCTCTTACCCAAAAGTGTCAAACATACGGCTCCTGAGCCAAAACCGGGCCGCAGAAGGGTCCAGTCTGGCCTGGGGGTGAATTTGTGAATTGCAAAATTAAGCTTGAGATATGAACAATCATTTTAGTTCTGGTTCCATATTCAGACCAATATGATCTGAAGTGGGTCAGACCAGTAAAATAATAACAGAATAACCAATAAATAATGTGAACTCCTAACTTTTCTATATGTTTTAGAGAGAATAAAGTAAAATTACATTATGAAAATGTTTACAAACGATCCTTTAAAAAAATATGAGCACATGAACTGTGAGAAAAAAGAAATTTCTTAAGAAAAACAACTGCAATTTTAACAATATTCTGTCTCAGTTTATCAATTACACAAGCACATTAAAACTTACAGATCACAGTGGGTCTACAAATACATAAAATATGTAGTCGCTTGTATAATATTGTTAAAATTGTACTTACTTTTCTTTCGACATTTCAGGTTGTTCATATTTGTTCAGATTATTCACATTTTTTTGTGAAAGGATAGTTTGTAAATGTAAAACTTTTCAAGTAATTTAACTTTTTTTCTACATCAAAACAAAGAGAAGAACTTATATTTGTCATTACCTCGAGGTTATTATGTTACTATTTTACTGGCCCACTTTAGATCAGATTGGTTTGAAGTGGGAACCTCAACAAAAATAATTGTTAATATCTTCAGTGTAATTTTTGTTTTTCACACATTCATCCATGGGCCTGATTGGACCCTTTGGCGGCCAGTTTTGGCTCACGGACCGTATATTTGACACCCGTGGGTTAATCATTCCACTGCGGACACAGACAGCAGCTCTTACCTCCACGCTGGCGTAGTCACACATGGAGCATTTAAAGGGCTTCTCATGTGTGTGCTTATAGCGACGATGACGAACCAACTCTCCACTAGTTACGAAGGCCATGTCACAGTCGGTGCACTTATGAGGCCGAGTTCCTGCACAACAAAAACAACATAAACACAGCCACGTTCCACCAGCAGAGGTTTGACTGAGACGAAGTGCTGACAACTAAAGCTTTGCACATCATATATAAGGTATGTGTTACCGGTGTGTGTGTTGAGATGGTTCCTCAGCAGTGTCACTGTCCTGAAGGCTCTTCCACATAGATGACACTTGTGCGGCCTCTCGTCGGTGTGACTCTTCATGTGTCTGTCCAGGTTGGAACGGCGAGGACAGGTGTAGCTGCAGAGTTCACACTGAAACGTCTTCTTCACTCCTAACACACAGACGGTCCACACAGAGTTCACATGTAACAAAAGGATGTGAAGCAGCAACTAAACAACACTTGTAACAGGCTTAAGTGTATGGCCTGCAGGTCTTCAAATTAGAAAGTATTACATCTTTCAGTTAAGGTTACATAATAATGCTGAATTTGGGGCCCTTTTTTTATTTAAATAACTGCATACATCTATTGACCCTCCATCTAAAACGGGGATGTCAAACTCATTTTCTTTTAGGGGCCACATTTAGCCAAATTTGATCTCCAGTGGATCACACCAGTAAAATAACTGCATAACCTATAAATAATGACAACTCCAAGATTATCTCCTTGTTTTAGTGCAATAAAAACATTAAATTATGGAAATATTTACAAACAATCCTTTTCACATTCAAGACACGAAAAACCTGAAAAAAAAAAAAGAAATTTCTTAAGAAAAATACATGCAATTTTAACAACATTATGCTACAACTTATCATCAGTACATTTCACACAATGTTACATGAACATTTAGAAACAGACAGAATATTGTTAAAATTGCACTTTTTTCTTTAGACATTTCAGGTTGTTCATATTTGTTCAGGGCGTTCACATTTTATTGTTAAGGGGAAGTTTGTAAATGCAAATATTTTCATAGTGTAATGTGATATTTTTTCACATTAAACCAAAAACAAAATTTGGAGTTGTTATTTGTAGGTTATTATTCTATTATTGTACTATAGATCATATTGTTCTGTATATGGAACATAAACTAAAACCAGTTCCACATCTGTCACTCTTAATATCTTCAGTGTAATATTTTGCACTTTTCAAATTCATCCCCTGGGCCGGATTGGACCCTTTCGGCGGGCCAGTTTTGGGCCACGGGCCACATGTTTGACATCCCTGGTCTAAAAAGTTTAGAACAGAACTTACTCTGCTGCACCTGGGAGTCACTTCAGTTCTTAGATCTGGGGCTTTGGTGATTTTCATTCTGATTTTCTATGACTCTTATACCTCCAGGAAAAACCCTGTATCACACACTTCCTTCCTCCTGTCATCAGCATTACACTGACCTTTCTTCTTGATTTTGGTGGGTTTGGGTGGTTTCATGTTGCCCACCACTTTCTCAGCGTTGACCTCAGACAGAAGTCCCTCTTGCTGCTCTTCTTCGAAGTCATACACACTGACGTCCATGTCTTTATCTCCCTCGGCATAGCGTAGACGACTCTTTTTACCCTTTTTCAAAAATCAACAAATAATTAGGCCTGTCATTAAAACCACACAACACTTATAAAGCCTGGTTTAGCTACAAAGGGTTACACACCTGTTAAATAATGCTGCCTTCAGGTGCTGTTTGGAAAATGATCCTTACCACTAGTGAATTCAAAATTACCAGTATGTTGAGTTCAAGTGCTTATGTTGTTGTAGTGAAATGAAAAATGGCTGAAACACAATTTATAGTGACCTGATACTGGGGTAAAACAGTTTTGGATGTGTTCATTCATCTGATACAGCAGTGTTTAATTTGTATTTTTAGCAAATTGTTTATGCTATAAATGTGCAAAATCAACAGCTAACAGCAGCAGAATGTTAAAAAAAACATTGTTTATCACTGGCCATGAATCCCTCGTAGATAGCTCTATAACAGAGTGATAGATCTATAAAAGATTAAAAGAATTAAAAAAAAAATAGAACAAAGGAGCAAACACACTATACATAATAAATAACAAGTATAAAAACAGAACTGGTAAAAAAATCTGGATAATTAAGTAGTAAGGTGCAATAATAAACTACAATGTGAAAAAGTAAAATGTAATTTTCCAGTATGAAGGAGGTGCATAAACAACAGTAAGTGTATAATGGAATAGGTTTATTAATTCCCATTGCATCTGAAGGCAGCATCATCCACTAAACGTACCTTTTTGATCTTCTTAATGGCTCCAGACGGGGGCTGATAGTCTGGATCTTTAGCCCAGGTTGGATCATCGTTCGGGGGCTGAATGGGTTCGTCCTCCCCTTCAACGAGCAGCTGATTATCCTCCACCTCCTCTTCAGGGTGGGCTTCACCTCCCTCCTCCTCCTGCTCCACTGTCTCCACCTCCCCATTGGCACCAACCTTCACAACCTACACATTCAATGCACACAGTATACGTTCAGCAGTCGACTCCCATCGTCCTCCAGGTCATGAGTCACTCCCTCCTGCAGGTGTTCCATCCCATCTGTTTGTCAGACCTGTCATTTCCTCATGAACATCTGAATGTGGCACAATGGATACAGAAATTTACCTAAAGGAAAGGTTCTGTCTTTCTTTTCTCATACATTAGTGTGTTTTCTTTATTTCACAACTGAGATTTCGCAGTTTCAAAATATTCCAAGTTTTTCATGAGCATTGGAACCTTGTTATTCCTTGTTCATGATTGTATTTATTTTAGTGGTTTTTACAGTACTTTTTATTGTATTCTATTTCGCTCTGATCTATTTTTTTATCTATTTTTTTAATCCTGTTCATTCATGCTGCACATCGAGACCTGGGTAACTGCGTTTCATTCATCATGCCTAGTGACTGAATTATGATAAAGCAGAGTCTGATTCACTTGACTGATCTGACGCAAAAACCTCACACTGAAAAACCCATGAGGATCAAAAGAAATTCTGCACCGTTATGTGTCGAGTTCATTCACACAATCATCAGACCTGGACTTCACACCTTTATTCAACACTAACTGCATCTGAAATCTTTCAGTGTAGAACTTGGCAGTACCAGTGCACAACTGAACCAGTCATTTTCTTTATGAGCCACAGCTGGTGAGAATTTTTGTCTTGAAATATGAGCGTAAAAAAATCTATCTATCTATCTATCTATCTATCTATCTGTCTATCTATCCATCCATCGCACAGATCGGCTCATCTTTGAGGTAAATAAGTTAATTAGACCAGTTTATTTCTTTGCATTCTCTTTTATTATGTTTTTATAATTGTTATTTTCTTTCTTTCTAAAGGCACCTTTTCTGATTTTTGGATGGTTGTTGGGGCAGGAATGGATAAATTATATTTCATTTCAATGAAGAAAATTGATTTGGAAAATGGGCAAATCTCAAACCGAGCTTGGTCATGGAACAAATTAAATTGGTACTGTGAGGTTCTAGTGTATTTCTTGAGTGGATCAGATTCTATCTTAAATGTTCAGGGCAACCCTGTTCTGATGTGTTTGTACCTGAAAGCCCTCAGGCAGAGGCAGAGTGTGGCAGATGACCGGGTCTCCATCCTTGGGCATGGCAGTGGTGTCTACAAATGTGCCTTGCTGCAGGGCTTCCACGGTAGTGGCAGACACTGGTACCTGGACCAGCTGGAGCTCCCCGAGGCCCAGAGCAGCTTGTTCCTCCATGTTGACCACCTGAGGACACCACACATACACAGGACCATCACAAACTGAATACAGGATGAAACCCAGTTAAAGGCTGCTGATGGGACACGCACCTGCAGTGTGATGATCTGAGTCTGATCCACTGTTGTTACAGTTGCTTGATGAGCAGCACCGGCTACACCTCCAACCACACCCACCGTCGCAGAAGACCCCCCCACTGCAGCATCGATCACCTGAGGAGACATTTAATGCAATCAGAATCTGAATACTTCATTTATCCCAGGGGGAAATTACTGGGTGTTATAGTCGGTCCAGTCAAGTATAATAGAAAGTAGCAGGAAAGTAATTATCAATACAAACAGAAAAGACAAAGGAAAAAAATACATAAACATATATAAAGCTCTAAATACCCAAACACACACACATCTCTCTCTCTCTCTACACACACACACACACACACATATATATATATAGCTCTGAACATATACAAATATTAAAATACTCTATCAAGACACAAAATTAGAACAATATATTCTAGACAATATATTATCAATATGATAATAAAAAATATATATAATAAGCGTGTAAAAATACAGTTGTGTGTAATTATGACTATATGGTTATACGGTGGAAGTAAACAGTCGGATGGACACAGGCAGGAATGATTTCCTGTGTGGTTCAGCGGTCCATTTAGGTGGACTTAGTCTATCCCTGATCGTCCACTGGTGACTGACAAATGAGAGCTTAGGTGGGATTTAGATAGGTCAAAAACATCTACCAGAGATAATATTCATCTGAGAGAAGACCAAAATAACTACACAATAGAAGAATTGAATGATGTGTTAAAACCTGTGTAGAAAAATTTCATATACTCTTCTGGTCAATCTGTCTTTTCTCAGGTTAAGTGTTTCAATACTTGGTCAAATTGTTGATGACTGAACCTTTTGATACCGACAGACGCTTTGGGTGAGATTCTATTTTCCTGTTCCCTTTCAAGCAGCTGTTTGAAGAGGGCTGTGTTTGTTTGTAATCAGGGTGATGTGGAGAAGTCACTATAAATTATTAAGACGAGGGAACCAAAAAGTCCCCAGACAAATGTAATAAAAAAGTCTATTTATCAAAATAATAAAATTGCTTTTCTACATAAGCTCCATTAGAGTCTAAACACCTGCGATCCATGTTTCCATCGGTAGATTCCTTCTCTGTCTTAGACATTTGTCTGAGAGCTGTTTGACTCTTCCTAATCTTTCAAAAACATTGATAAAATCTGGTGTTAAACTGTAGACATTGAATATAAGCATCTTGGCCGTTAGTTGATTGTGTGTAAATGTGATCTAGTCATGTGGTAGTGCATGACAACTGTTTGTTTCATGTCCACCTGCCTTCATGTAGCTAAATGTCTGAAAACTACTGACACTGATATAAGGCCTTTCCCAGATCCTCTCAGTAGAACTAAAGGGATCAGCCTGCAGGAACTCCAGTGTGGACACATTAGCAGCAGAAAGGCATTATTCAGAACAGCTCACCTGTGGAATAGATGCACACACCTAAGACTTACTGGTAGATTCTGCTTTTAAAGGATAAGGAAGCTTACCTCAGTCTTCATCTGCAACAGGGTAGGATCCAGAGAGTCCATAACCATCATTTCAACTCCAGCTCCACCTTCAACACCAACCCCCACCCCTGCCTCCATCAGCTGCTGCTGGGCCTGAGTGGCTGCAACCATCCCTTGTCCATGACCTAAACAGTTACATCGCAGAGGAGTTAAACACTGCATCTTCAGTAAGTATAAAAATCTATTTGAAACATTCAGTTTCTGATCATTTCAATATTATTTGTACTTAATAACATTTCAGGACACCTTGTTCCAGAACGACTCCAGCTTGTCCCTCCACCACACCTCCGGCCTCTGCAGCTTGTTGGAGGAGGTCAGCCACCATGGTATCCTGACTGTGGACGGCCTGGATGGAGGGGAAGTCTTTGGCAGGGACCTCCACCACCCCTACACCCTCTGCTGGCCCCCCGTCCATGCTGCGTAAGAACTTACACAGAATGGAAACAATTAGCTTCCGAAATGTGTGACATTCACAAGAGGGTTCATTCCTTTCTCTAGAGGCAACAGAAATGTTTTGAGACGTGGTGTCCTGTGAAAAAACTCTATCGACGTTCACAGAGAGGGAAAAGGGTCGAGATGGTGCAAAGAAACGGATGAGTCGTCCTGGTGCGTGTCTCCCTACATACACTGAAACCTACTGATTTAGACCTTCCAAAATCTGGAATTATGTGGAATTAGACAGAACTGGACACAACAGTGTTTAACTGGCTCTCATTGTATTCAGACTGATAATATCCTGTTTGTTTGTACTGCGATGTATCACATACACCTTCATACATTTTAAATGGACTTATTTAAATAAGCTCTCCTCAGTGCTGTTAGTGTTACCTGGTAGAGACAGTGAAAACAGATAAATTTGAACATTTCTGGAGACTGTTCTGCAGTCTGCAGGTTCAGAGTACTGTTGACCTCCCTTTTGCTTTGGTGCTGAAAGCCCTGAGCAGCTGAATCAGAAGTCTGTCTGCTACCTGACTGTCCCTGTCAGCCTGAGGGAGGGAACAAGGACATGTCACACAACTCACACACAAACAGTCACATTTATTATTCAAGACGAGTGCTCACCTGGAGTTTCTGATTTCCCTTATTCTATAAACCTGGAGAAGAAGAAGGGAATACATCATTATTGTATATCATTGATTGAAGCAGCTGAAGGCACAAAATGTCTGCGAATGAAGTGGTGTCACTAAAAAAGAAGCTTCAGCAAGAAAACAATATGAAGGATAGTACTTGTGTTTCAACAGAAAAGCCTCTGTAAAATGAGAAATTCAAGCATATTAAATTCTAGTGGCAGCACAAAAACTAAAATCAGAGAAAATCTATATTTAATTAGTTCAAACACAAGAAAACTTTTCTTCATCTTTAAGCCTCCTACGGATATTTTCAGCCTTAAAACAGACCCTGAAACTTCAGTGAGTCTGTAGTAAATATCTGAACTGTTTTAATCCATTCCTAACAGAAAAGTCAGGCATGTCATGGGTTAAGTGTTTTTTATACTTGGCCAAATTGTGTCATGACTAAACTCTTTGACACCAACTGATGCATTGGGTGAGAATTCATTTTCCATTAACATTTCAGGCAGCTGTATCAGAAGGCTGTGGGTGTAGGTGGTTTGGGTCAGGTCAATAAGCCACTAATAATCACTAATACTAAAGTACCATTGCTGAAATGTGGTGTTAAAATATAGGCACTTAACACAACTTAGTAGTTCCACATTTGTTGTACACTAGTGGGTGTAAATAAATGCTATCTGGTCATATCAGCTGTTTGTTTTCGTGTCCACCTGCCTTCATGAAGCTAAATGACTGAAAACTAGTAACACTGGTGCGAGGCCTCTCCCAGATTCTTTCAAGGGATTTTTTCACAATCTTCCAGCGTTATTAAGCACCCAAGCAAGAAGCTGTCGCCTCCTTGTGCTACGTTCCTATAGCGGTATTTTTGTAGCTCTCCAAGCCGAGTCGTAGAGGGAGCTCTCTGCTGTAACATATATCTGTGTCTATGAGGCTCTAGGTGGGCTTAGAATCAGAGACAAGCGGGCGAAGGGTGCAACAACAGCCGCCACAGCCTATTCCGACCGAGACACGATGACCAGAAAACAGAGAACCGCACCGCGTCGCTCCATTCCGGCTAATCTGTGGGACAGACACGGCGTGTTTGTTGGCTGTGAAACGGCTGTAATCACCGGGAATCATTTTACAAGAATGCCTCGTCATCCTTTTAACCGCGCAGGCCTGGCCGTTTCCGAGTGTATACGGCTCACCACGGGAAACGAACGCAACCTCTGAAAATATATGCGACAAAAGCCAGACACGACGGATGGAGATTACAACGCTGATTTAGCCTTATTTCTGGGGATTTTCTCGTTTACTAGCGCTACGGTTGCATCCGTACTGGGCGGGGATGGGCCTCTTAACCAGGCTAACGTAGCTAGCTAAATTAACCTTGATTTCTTCCAATAATGGTCTCTGATAAAGTTATGTAACGCGCTGTAGATACTACGGGAAACCTGCAGTGACGGATGCAATCAACCGTAGTGAATTAAGAAGATCCATAGTATTGTTACTGTATGTATGGCAATGCTTGTGTTACACTCCAGGTACATTGAGGTTAATGTACGCAAGCTAACGCTAACATTAGCTCTAAGTTAAACCCGCCAGTTTCCATGTCGTCAAGGCTGTAAAGACGGGAAACAAAGAAGCGAGAAAATGGACGCCTCGGCCTAAACTCTCCAAGCAAATCGTCGAAGTATTCGTAACTTATTCTCGACGATATTCTCACAGATACGCACGAAAAATGTTGCTTGATGCATACATTTATTCGAACTTTGCTTATTTATACATATTTTGACGGGTTTTTCGATAACGATAGAGGGAGACAAACACTCTCCGACGAGCTGCCCGGACCCAGAGCCCCATCGTGACACCTAGAGGCCGATTAAAGATCCTGCAAACTCCCCCTTATCAGAAAAGTAGTGATACTTTACCTCTTTTTAGTGCTTTTTCCTCTTGTTTAACTCGGCCGAAAGCACAGAGTGTGTGCTACAAACTTTGGCAGGCCGCTCAGAGATGCGGGCTTCTTCGCAGTTTGTTTTAATCCCTCTCCCGCTTTAGCAGAGTAGCCTCTGCCACAAAATGGCAGTTGAGAGCTCAGTGCGCCTGTGCGGCCGCTGGGGGGTGGTGTCGAAGCTGCTGCACACACCCTGATTGGCCAGGAGGGGCGCCCCGTTGGAATACATTGAACACCATTTATCACAGTGTGAGGAGCAGGTCTGATGTAAAGAGTGCAAATAAACACAGAAATACACACTTCAGAGTCCTACTGTCCCATTAAGAATATGCATTAAACGTTATGTATTTATTAGGTCAGATTAGATAAAATTAGGTTTCATCAGATTAGATAAGAATTAGATGAGCAGATCAGCTGGAAGCCACATATAAGATATTTATGATCCAAATGATCAAGAAGCATAGCAGTATTAAATAAAGCAAAACAGGTTCTGGATCACAAATCACTCTGCATTCTCTACTGTTCCATAGTTCTACCATATATAAGTTACTGTGCAGAGGTTGGGGACAATAACTACAACAGTACAATATATCCACTAATCATTCTACAAAAGAAAGCAGCAAGAATCATTCACAAGGCAGGTTACACAGATCACACAAATACATTATTTTTTTACTATTTTTTTACAGTCAAAGTTGCTAAAACTCAAAGACATCATAGAACTACAAACAACACAAATCATATTCAAAGCCAAAAATAATGTACTACCAGGAAACATACAGAAATTATTCACTGAAAGGGAAGGAAGTTATAATTTAAAGGGTAGATTTAATTTCAAAATTCAGAGGGTGCGCACTACTAGGAAAAGTTATAGCATATCTGTGTGTGGTGTAAAATATGGAATAGATTGAGGGAGGAGCACAAGGAATGTTCAAACATAAGACAATTCAAAAACACTTATAGAATATGTTTTTCACAAGATATAGGGAAGAGGGTTATTAATTGTCACCATATGTTCACTGTTGTTTATGTATATATTTCCTTCCTTGAGTTAGTTATTATTTGTTTATTTATTCGCTAGCACAACTAAGTAAGGCATTGGTAAAAGATTATATGTGTATTTGTATGTTGTGTATATGTATAAACGTATATATGTGTATATGGATGAATGAGTGTGTGTGTATGTGTGTTTGTGTGTATGTGAATAGATATATAAATATAAAAGAGTAGTATAAAAGGAAGAGGGACAAATACTACTAATAATATTGTAGGGAGAGGGGGAGAGATTAAATAAATTGCACTTCTCACCCCTTTTCGGGCATGTAAATGGAATTGTGCTTTTCTACTGACTGAGATTGTTATGATTCTTGATATTTGTATCATTATGTATGTTTTGCTAGTGCATTTATGTTAAATTTCATTGCATGTTCGGAATAAATCACTAAATCAAACCAAAATCAAGAATTAGATCAAATACAACTGTATTGATCCCTCTGGGAAATTAAGGTTCCAGTAGCAGCACATGATAGAATGAGCAAATAGGTTTAAGAATAGAAGAAAAAAACAACAATAGAAGCAGTTGTAAAACACGCAATTACACGTTACAAGTACTACTAGTAGTAAATAATAATAAAAGTTATAACAGTATCAACAGTAACAATGATTACAGTAGTAGTTATAATAATTACAAAAAAAATGGCAAAAATAAGTACTAGAGTAAAGTTAGAAAGAGGAATAAATATAATTAGCGATGAAAAACTATATTTACAACAACAACAAACAAACAACATTGCACACTGGTTAAACAATAAACAACATTGTACAACAGAAGTTTTACTGCTCTCACTGATGGAACATTGAGCATTATTCTGTCATTCAACCTCCATAACCTCCATTATTCTAGACGTTTATTTATTAGTCTAGCCAATGGTTCCAGTTTTAGTCCTAGTCCTAGTTCTGGTTTCTAGTACCAGTCCAGATAAACAGACAGTTATTTCAGGAAGAACATCTGGAGTATGTCTGGAAAACTAACCATATAATTAATTCACAACATCCAAATAAATCACAAATTCCAAACAATTTTGTTCCTTATTTTGTTCATTTTTCCTCTTTTGTCCATTGTGTTAATATTTAGCTCATTTTGTTCATGCAGATCATTTTATTGATCTGTTTTGATATATTTTTTTTTAATTCGTGTTGTTTATTTGGTTGACTGTGTTGATAATTAATCCTTGATGATAATGATTCAATTTCCAGAGCTGAAATTAATCTTTTATAAACTATTACCTGTACAGATTTTCATCCTAAGGACAGCTTGTATATGACCATATGCTGAATGCACAAATAACAAACCTTCAGTCCACAAAACCCAAACAGGATGTACTTAAAACTGTACCTTTTAATATAATTCAACCATATTTCATTTATCAGTCACTTGTTCGGTAGACCAGTTCGGAATATTTATAATCATTTCTAAAAACTATGAAATGATATTTAATTTTAATATTATGTATAATGTTTATACTATGAGGAAATTTTTTGTGATTATATACACAAAAAACCCACTCTGTTTTAATCATTACAGTTGTGCATTTAGCTGACATCAGCTTGTAAGTATAAAAATATGAAATTTTGACTCTTCCTCCTAAATCTTTTGTGATTTCTGATTCTTTCAGCAAATTTTTTAAATAAAGCATGAAAACATAAAGTCTGATTTGAAGCATCAGAGACAAAGCAGCACAGTGTCATCTGCTGGTTCATAGACAGAACTGCAACACACACACACACACAGACACACACACACACACACACATACACACATATATATGTATATAATATATATATGTGTGTGTGTGTGTGTGCGTGTGTGTGTATAGCACCTATTATTTCACTTTCAATATAAATATTATAGATTAAACAAAAATGCATAATTATTGATTATGTCATCATTTTGGGCGACTGTGGCTCAGTTGGTTCAGTGGGTCGTCCAGTGACTAAAGGGTTGGTGGTTTGAATCCTGGCTCCAACTGTCCACATGTCAAAGTGTCCTTGGGCAAGACACTGAACCCTAAATTGCTCCCAGTAAGGCCAGGCAGCACCTTGCATGGCAGCAGCCGCCCACTAGTGTGTGTGTGAATGGGTGAATGTGAGGAATTGTAAAGTGCTTTGGGCACCATTAAGGTGTAGAAAATGTGCTATATAAGTTCAGTCCATTTACCATGTAGTCATTTTGATTTGATGATAAACCCTTTGTACACATTAAAGTGATACATGAAATATATATTTTTTTGTCTCAGGTTGTTTGAGTTAAACACATATTTCTTTGTTTTTCTGTTCATTCATTTTCATGTTGATTATCTTGTTCATATTCATCCAGCTGTTCTTTTGCTTTTTTTTTTTTTTGTACATTTTTTTCTTAAATGTTGTGTTGTTCATTTTGTGTATTTATCTTCATTTTGTTGATTAGGGATGTTCTTGTATTTGCTGATATTTGTTGATATTTGCTTTAAATATTTTATGAACTTGAGCCATAAACAAAAATACCAAATACTCATTAACTGTCATATTTTTAACCCTTTAAATGTCATGTTTGTAATGTAAACAAATGGCTTTTTTTTTTGCTGCAAAAAAGTTTTTCTTTTAATAAACTGCATAAAAATTGGATTACTTATTTTTACTTGTTATTTTGTTAAATTCATTCATTTATTCATTTTTGTTCATTTTTTATCACTTCAGCTGTTTTTGTTCATTTTGTTGCTAATTTTATTATTATTTTACTTAGTTTTAGTCAAGTTTATTTTTTTTTTTTGCATATTTTTTCATATTATTTATTACTTTGTAAATATTTTATTTGTTTTGGGGTTTGAACTGGGGTTGTAAAATCACCTCTATGAATGTTGTTTATCATGTTCTGCATTTTCTACATTTGTCTCCAACAATAAGGCAATAATGTTCCCCCAAACTCCCTGCGTGTCTAAATCTGACACAAAATTCACAAATAGCTGGAATGGAGGCAGCACCTACGCAATCTGAAAACCAAGGGAAAACTCTGCTGTAATACATTAAAAGTATGGAATAATAGAATTACTTTGTGGAATGTAGCAGCAGGATATTAACACGTACCATGATGCACCTACTCTACTCTACCATCAGAGGTCAGTATGTCATTATGAATGTAAGAAGAAAACCCCTTCTAATGGGCTAAATGGGACATTAATCACATGGATGTTTCATACAGTTAGTGGTTTCCAGTGCAGTTTGTGAGTATTACACATGTTAGAGATCATATCTTGAGTTTATTGCTCCCATTTCTGTTGTTCTATTCTATTTTGCCTCAGGTTAAAGTCCCTTAACCCTTAAAGATGCAAACACCCACCTTTAACCAGAACCATCAACTGATCTAAACTGTTTAATACCTGTTGATCCACTAATCCTATCAATCCATGTAAATAACTGATGTAAATACAGTTATTCATCCTTTCATGGTCATCAGATATGACCCATTTGGATATTGAGAGGCTCCGTAGTTACCGTGGAAACACCGTCATCTTCTACAACATTGATTCACCAGTAAAACCCATGGATTTGGATCAATGACAGTGGATGGACACACTGGGTTTATGTCCAGTTAATGAGAGATTTGACTGAAGAAGTCACTTTTTCTAGAGTTCTCTCTGTTTCTGATATCATAAACCTGAACTTTACTCTTAGCTTTTATGAACATCTATATTATCAGTGAATGAAATATGGGAAAATACCTGATTTACACTTAAAAACTGCAGAATACAAAGGATAATATTTTAATAAACAGTGATAAAACTGTTAAAGGTTAAATAGAAAGAAAAATTCATTTAAGAACTGCCTCTAAAGTACCGGGTCTTCATGGGTTAAAGTAAATAATAAAGCTGCTGTGCAGGTCCAGGCTTGGATTCAATAAAATATCCTGAAGTTACATCACAATAAAACTGAACAGCTGCAGTGTTCTAGTTGACTTGGACACTGGTCTCACCATTTATCACCGTTTATTAAGATAAGCTAGTTTATTTGCCATTTTCACACATTCAGGTAATAAGAATTATTACGCAGAGGTCTCAGAGTACATGCATAAAACATTACAAATTATTCTAATATTAACCTCTGTATTTTACATTTTTCAGTGTAAATCATGTATTTTTTCTATATTTAATTCACTGATCATGTAGATGTTCATTAAAGCTCAGAGTAAATTCAAAGGTTATTATATCAAACCAGAGAAAACTTAAGAAAAAGTAAGTTATTCAGCCAAATATCTCATTAACTGAACATAAACCCACTGTTTCCAGCCACTGTCACTGATCAAACTCCATGAGTTTTACTGGTGAATCAATGTTGTAGAATATGACAGTGTTTCCACGGTAACTACGGAGCCTCTGAATGTCCAAATGGGTCATATCTGATGACTATGAAAAGATGACAAACTGTATTTTACACCAATTATTTTACATGTATTGATAGGATTAGTGGATCAACAGGTATTAAACAGTTACATCAGTAGATGGTTTTGGTTGATGGCGGTTCATTTGAATCTTTAAGTTGACACTGTCCAGCGCAGAAACTGTAAAACAACCCCCCCCCTGCAGGTTACAGCTGCACAGTCTATTGAGCGTTTTAAATCCTGATTAAAACGCATGAATTATCTTTGGTGTGCACTTCCACTTAGGTCAGATATGCTGGTTGTTAGTACTTTGTTTTTATTGCTTGCTTTACTGTATGTTTTTTATGTGTATTGTTCTTAATTTAGATTATTTTTTAAATGTTCTACATAAATTAATGACTTGACTTTTTGTTCTTAAAAGTGTCTGCCACACATCCAAACAGTATAAATCTAATATTATAAAAAATACTCCAACCAGTCATGAATATTAATGATGAAGTTGTCAGCATATTTAATATAAAATTACACTGAGAGAAAATGTGAGACATTTGTGATCTAAGGTCCATGATAGATCTGTACCAAAGAAGTGTCTACAGTCTTTTTCATAAATGATTCGTGAGGCCTTCTGGCTATGTGTCATAAATAAAAGGACATCATAAAACCACAGACTGATCCAAAATAAAAATGCATGTTCTCCCCTTGCACCAGAACAGATGAAGGCCTTTGGTGTGTGAAAAATGTGTGTATGTGTGTTCATTTAGTGTGAACGTCAGTGCGCCTGCGTCCCATAACCATGAAATATGAAAGACTGCAGTAGTATAGTGTGGAATAATGGATGGACTCCAGCTATGACATGTGTGTTTGGCTGCATATAAGGATGTGAGTTAAAGTCCCAGTGAAACTGTTTGCAATATGTGTATGGACACAGACAGTGTGTGGAATATCAAACAGATCTGCACCATTTGTACACAGGCTATTGCAGCATAAAGGTTTACATAACATGACAGTATTACCATGAATGAAGTAGTGATAATACTTATCTGGTTACAATGGTATCATCTGTCAGTGGGTGGGTTGAAGCTGAATGATCAACATACTGAACTGAGTGACTTTGGTCCATATTGTACCAGTGATGACCGGGTCAGAGCATCTACAGCTGCAGGTGCTGTTGGTGTTCCTCATCCACAGTGGTTCGAACTGACCAAAAGTATCTAAAAAACAACCAGAGCTCAACCAATCCACCATCCATGGGAGAAGAACATTATTAGGCTACATCCTGTCTAATATTCTGTAGGTTCCCCTTTTTCTACAAAAACAGCTCTGACGCAAGGCCTGGACTCCACCAGAACCACTGCAGGTGTTTGTGGTATTTGGACCAAGACGTAACAGTAGATCCATGAAGACCTGGAAAAAGAGAGGTGAATCTCCATGGATCAGATTTATTGGTCCAACACCTCCCACAGATGAACAATGGGCAACAAAACAACTAAAAATGAATAAATACTGACCAAATTAACTAAGAAAATGAACAAATACTGACCAAACCAACCAACAAAATGAATAAATACTGACCAAACTAACCAGCAAAATGACCAAAAATGAACAAATACTGACCAAACTCACAAAGAAAGTGACAATTTTTTTTTTTTTACAAATACTAACTAAACTAACAAAATTAACAAATACTGACCAATCTAACCAACAAAATAACCAAAAATGAATAAATACTGACCAAACTAACCAACAAAATGAAAAAAATGAACATATACTGACCGAACTAACCAACAAAATGAACAAAAATTAACAAATAGTGACCAAACTAACCAACAAAATGATCATATTCTGGCCAAACTAATCAACAAAATGATCATATTCTGGCCAAACTAATCAACAAAATGATTAAAGTGAATGCAAAAGAATAGTTAACACAAAATGAACAAAATGTATATCGTAACAAAAAAAATAACAAAAAGAATGAGTGTCAATAAAATAAACAAAAATGACCAAAGCAACAACAACAACCAAAAAAAGACAAATAAAGAATACGATAGTCAATAAAATGAACAAATGGACAAAAATAAACAGAAAACTGAAGGAAAACTGATCAACCAATAAATAAGGTAGGTAGGTATAATTTATTTATCCCAAACTGGGAAATTACAGTGTAGCAGCAGCATGACTTACATACAATAACAATAGAGTATGATAGCAAACATGAGTAAAAAAGAAGTACAGCACAAGAGTAAACACTATATACACTATGAATGAGAACAAAAACAACAGTAAAGATGGCGTCTGTGGGCGTGGCCTATGCCTACCTCTCCAAACTTTGATTATGTTTCTGTTGTTTTAACAGATGCTCTCAGTAAATGCCAATTCTCTACAGGTGAATGATTCCAAACACTCCTAAATCTCAGACCCTGCTTTGGAAACCTGGTTCACTTTGGACACTAGAACCGTCTCTCTTTTCCGACCTCCGGCCCTTAATGGCTCGTGCCGTCCAGTGCCCTGGCCCCGCCTCCTGCCCGGACAACCCTGGTGGATGCTAAATGCTAGCTAACAAAACTCTTATTCTAAAGGATTTATTTACGTCATTTGTGTTGAATATTTTGTGCGTAATGGAAATGTGGATGACTGTTGGTGAGTCCAGTGAGTATTTTGAACTTTTACACCCAATTGGACAAATTTTAAAGGGTATTCCACACGAAAAGAGAATTTGTTGAATTTGTTCTCTTCCAGTGCTGAGAGAAATAAACGGCGCCATTTTGTTCTTGACATTGTTTGTAAATATCAAATTCGCAGAGTAAGGTCTTGTTTTGTTTTTTTTTCATTAAATCTTTATTTGAGTAAGGTCTTGGTAAGAACGTACTTACTAAGAATGCAAGTCTCTTTGTGATTGGACGGCTCTGTACTTGTGAACTTTCCTCCCTGGCTCTGCTGTATTTCTGTCAGCTCTCTAACATATTACCCTCAATCCACCACAATGTCATTCGATTTGATTTAAATATATTTGTGTAAATATTCACATGCCATTCATATTTTGTATACATTTTGTATGTTTTTCAAAACTGGAACAAATATCGTTGGATCCCATATCATCATAGTACAGATGTATTTTCCCCATTTTGCCTCTGGTATGTGTTCAAACATTTGATCACATCATCTGGTGACATCATCAACTCAATAACACATTTCTGAATTAAGTTGTCACAGAAGCCGCCATTGCATGCTAGTGCAGCACGAAATGCATCCTGGGATGTTTACAGCCAAGTCCACAGGAGTCACCAACCAGTGCATTCTTGGTTTAAGCTAGCAGACAAGAACAGCATCCGGGTATTCCATGTGTTCTTGGTTTGTGTGAACTTTGAAATGGAACAGTACATGGACCGCGATTGATGATGTTTCATGAGATTGCAAGAACGGAAGAACAGACAAGAACGTGTATTGAGCAACAGCCATCATCTTGGCAGAAAGTTTTTCTCGGTGGTATCCAACAACTATTGTGTGACTGGTTAGTAATTTGAGATGGGCGTGGTTAAAAAAGGTTAAAGGTTCATTAGCTTTTTTATTGGCCTATGCATTTTACAGCACCTAGCATTAGTGGTTAGCCTTCGCATATAGCACACATTAGAATCAGTGAGCTACCATTGAACGTGCTTTGATACCAATACCAGAGAATTAACCTGTATGAAACTGGGGCACCTGAAGTAAATCGCCAAGGCTCTGGTCTGACTGAGAAAAGCAGAGTAGTAGAGGAATAGGAGTTCATCACTTGAGTTTCTTCTGAAGTGTGAAATATTCTGGACAAAACAAACTTTGTTCTTGTTTTCACCACCTCTAAAAAACTAACACATTTCTCTGGTCTTGCAGAGGATGTAATAGCCTCAAATATGAACAAGTTGTTCAGTCTGTATCTAGTCTACACAAGAATATGGACACTCTTGATGTGGTTCTAACACATGGTTTTACCGTCTTTAACCTTGAAGTGTGTGATGCTGTGTTTTGAGATCATACTGCTGTAGTAATTGACCTGTCACATGGTTAAATCATGTTGTAAAGAATAAACTGGAGAATGATATTGCTAAAATTGTACTTATTTTTCTTAAGAAATTGATATTTTATAGATGTAAACATTTTCATCATGTAGTTTTTACTTTTTTCATGCTAAAACATGGAGAAATAGTTGGAGTTGACGTTATAGGTTATTATGTTATTGTTTTACAGGTCTGTATTGGTTTGTATGTGGAACTTGATCTAAAATGAGGTTGACATCTCTGATCTACATGATCAGTAAATTAAACATAGGAAAATGCCTGATTTATACTGATAAATGCAACATGCAGATGATAATAATATAATAAATAGTGGTAAATCACTGAAGAAAGGTTAGATGTAGAGAAAATTTCATGTGGAAGTCACAAAAACAGTTGTGGGTGTTTCAGGGTTAAACTGAACTAATGGTTAGAGATAGATGTGTGATGTTTGTGGTTGCAGTTTCTCACAGGGAATCTGCACTGTTTTTCTCCTGTGAACATTTACAGGCAAACACACAGCTGATAAGTATTCAGACCTTGCCTAGACTGCATCAAGAAACTTAACCCCCCTCCCTCATCTTCTCTCTCTCTCTCTCTCTCTCTCTTTCTCTCTCTCTCTCTCTGCATCACTGCTTTGGGATCTCCAGCCTCCATAAAAAGGGGAAGATAGGGAGCAGAGGGAAATCCCTTCTTCGGATCCAGATGGAGATAAGGCAAGTAAACAGCTCTCTGTTATTTTGCTCCATCCCTCATCATCCTCTCATCGCTGATTTCTGCACAGTGACAGTCATTATCACACAACCATGCATTTTAATTGGCAATAAATATTTGATAAATATTCATCTTATTTTAGTAGTGAAGCATATTCCACAGTCTGAGACCATTAAAAATGAACATAGTGAAGTACATACATCATAGTGAATAAAAATAAGGGACCGCACAGGCAGATTTGGTTTTAATATTTAATTATATGATATAGAAAAGGATAAGATTCAAAGTATGTCTCATATCAGCAGTATTCTGTCACTCACATGTAATTGGCTGATAACAGATCTGCCAGCTCTTACATAATCTACCTCCTTGTGTACTGAGGCAGAATACTAAACACTGGGGCTGTTACCCCACAACATGGAACCACTACTACTGACATTTTAGTATTATTTAACACCAGAGCTGTTACAAGCCTGGAGGTGTTTCATCTCACTACTCATTTCAGTGACTGGTTTGTGGAAGTTGTTGTAATATTTTAATGATAAAGCACCATCCTGTGCTTTAACAGAATGAAGCTGAACTACTTGAATAGTGATCCAGAGCAAAATGAAGTCAAATTGAATACAAAAAATCTATAAAATGAACAAAATAATCAACAAATTGAACAGAAATATTAGCAAAATGAAGAAAAGAATTAATGAAATGAACAAAAATGAACAAAATTATAAACAAATTGAACAAAAAAATACACAAAATGAACAAAGTAATCAGCAAATTGAACAAAATCATCTCCAAAATTAACAAATTAATCACAAAATGGCTAATATAATCCACAAAGTGAGTGAAAATTACAAAAATAGTCAACAAAATGAAAAAAAAAGAAAGAAATAATCAACAAAATTAACAAATTAATCACAAGATGAATAAAATATTCAACAAACTCAGTAAAAATTATCAAAATAATCAACAAAAAGAACAAAGTGATCAAGAAATCAAATTAAAATTAACAAAATAATATTTAACAATATTCAGCCTGTTGATAAATGTTTTGTGTATTTGTAGATCCACTGTGATCTGTAATTGTTAATATACATATGTTAATGATACACTGAGACATAATATTGTTAAAATTACACTTATTTTTCTTAATAAATTTCTGGTTGTTCGTATTATTCTCAGTTTGTAGATGTAAGCATGTTCATAATGTAATTTTACTTTTTTCACTCTAAAACATAGAGAAAGGTTTGTAATTGTCATTATATGTTATTCTGTTATTATAGTACTGGTGTGACCTGTTTTAGATCATATTGGTCTGAATGTGGAATCTGAACTGGAATGAGTTTGAACCTGCTGTAGATGTTCCACATAGAGATGCACCAATCCACATTTTTTCACTTCCGATCTGATCCCGATACCTGAATTTGGATATCTGCCGATACTATTCCGATACCAGAGCTCTGTTTGCTGTAATATTATCATTATTGTTGATTTTATATGAGGCTGTAATAAACTCCTCTCTACAGGTAAATATGGTATGTACGAATGTATGCATGTATGTCCCAAAAGGCAACGAGGTAAGTATAAGGTCAGAAAAACAGGAAATCCTGTTAACGAAATATTCCATCCTGAAAACAAATATGTAATTGTAAGGGTTTAAAATTGACTGTCAATATTTATTAAATCCAATCTAACCCTAACCCTAGGTTGAGACGGAGCTTCTGCCTCTCTGTACAATGGCTTTACAAATATTGCATGTTGCTGTGTTGCTTTGCGGTGTTTGTAGTATAAAATATTTCCACACAGCCGACATGTTGTGATCAGAAGTCGGTTAGCCACCGTGCTGCTCAATGCACACCTGCTAGCTGGCTGCACACTGGAATGGATTCCCTGGACAGAGGCGTGTCTCATTTCTCTGCATCTCATTGAGACACGCCTCTGTTCAGGAAATCTATTCCACATTTTGCAGCCAGCTCGCAGAGCAGCTGGTATGGAATCACGAATGGTGTCATTTCAGCAGACAACATTGAAGCACAGACATGGCTCATTGATTGGAAATCTCTGCAGGTTGGATTAGAAATTTCCGATTTGTGAATTATGTTGGTATCAGAACCCGATACTGATATTGGATCGGAACCCAATACCGATACTGGATCGGATTGGCCCCATCCCTGTTTACACAGTTAGATTTATTTATTCAGGTGTTCATTTTTTTCCACTTTTTTTTTGGCCCTCAAAGACATTAATTTCTGACAGTGGTGAATTTTTCTTCCAAAAGAGTTGTAATATTTGCCAAACTCCTCTTATCATCCATTATCAGCTAAATTAGATGAATCTTCTGGGAATCTGATCGTGGGGGTTTTTTTTTTAGTGTCAGTGTGTTTAATTCATTCACCACAAGCGAAGCCAATGCATTTGTCAGGTTTTAAAAAGCTCTTTAGATAATGTTGAGAAATGCTCCAACTCCATTTGTGAAATAGGTGCCAAGTGTATTTTGATCTTTTGCATTGAGTTTGGGTGTTCAATAATGCATCCATAAATTATGAGTTAAACAAGCTGACAGACCGCAGTAAAGAAAAGTAGGAGAGAGACAGCAAAAGCTATTTGGGTTTTGCCCTGATTTATAATGCAGGGGAGAAATGCATGCTGGGAGTGTAATTGAACAGAGACAGGGTGGGACTAAGAGGAGAGAGAGGAGGAAGTGAGGAGGGAAGAATGAAAGAATGAGAGCAGGAGGAAATCTGGGAATTCTTCCATTGGGATTATAGTTGTTGCTGTGTAACGAACCTGCAGAAGCATCAAATAAAAAACAAAAATCAATATATTGAACAAAAATGAACAAAATAATCACAAAATATATTAAATGACCAACAAAATAAGAAAAAAATGAACAAAATAATCAACAAAATGAATAAAATAATTAACTAAATGAACAAAAAACAAATAAAATGAATAAAATATTGACAAAATGAACAAATATGAAAAACAATATTAACAAAGTGAATAAAATAAACAAAATAAATAAAATATTTAACAAAATGAACAGAAATGAAAAAAAGAACAATAATGCAATGAACAAAATAATCAACAAGTTGAACAAAAACATCAATAAATAGAAAGTGAACAAAATAGTCAATTTTAAAGAGCTAAACAAAATAATCAACAACAATTGAACAGAAATGACCAAAATAACCAGGTTTGACTCAACACAAGCCAGATGTTTCTGTTTGTGCTGTTTCTTGTCATGGGGCCAAAGGTCAAATTAAATAGTTCACAACACATTTAGTCATGTTTTGTGTGTTTTTTTAAGGCTTTGCTCATATTTCCTGTATTGTCTTGTTAGTGGGAGGAGCTTAATGCATGTATTGCATGTCCTCTACACCTGTCACATTATCCAACACACATTGAAGTTTGGAATTGAAGTTTGACAGGTTTTTACTAAATAAGGCACTCAGAATGTACATCAGTAAGAGATTTAGGATGTTGAACATGAACTGTGAACTGGAACACACTGTATTGTATTGTAGGATTTTGTTTTGGGCTCTTTTTTTTAGTACTCAGTTCAGCTGCTTTTTGACATCTGGTTGAACTCCAAAAAGCAGTTACATGGTCAAAAATAGGTATAAACTGTTAGAACCAGAGACACAAGACTTGGACCCAGATGCACAACCAACAGACGGGAGTAAAGTTAATGAGTGTTTATTAAACACGGACAGGATTAACAGTTTACAAAAAGGTTTCTTTAAGGAGTCTTCGCAGGTCAGACTGTGTGAGCTCGTCACGGCGTCCGAGACCAGCAAGGGGAGTTCTCTGCCCGGGTCGGGAGCACACCAGGGGAACCCGACTAGGAGTAAGCAGAGAAGAGTCAGGGGACAGACCAGGTCATACACAGAGGATCCAAAAAACAGGCAACGGTACATGGGGATAAAGCAAAGCACTAACCGTGAGTCCAGGCAAAAAGTTGAAAACCAGTGAGGCAGAATCAGGCAGGCTCAGAAGTCGAGGAACAAACCGGGTCAGGAACGAACAGACAGGCAGACGACCAGGTTCAGAGAATCGCTGGTAAGTAAACACAACACAAGGAAGGAATACGAACTGGCACAGGACAGGGGAAAACACAGGGCTTAAATACACAGAAGGGAGGGAAGACAATGAGACACAGGTGGAACAAATCAGGGCGGAGACAGGTAATCAACACAGGTGAAACAATCAGGGAGAGGAAGCAAAGACACCAGACATGACACAAGAGGAGGATTAACAAAATAAAACAGGAAATGACACACAAGACAGACAAAACATATAAGAGTCCAGTACTGATATGACATAAACACAGTAAAAAAACATAAAGTGAAATCCCCACAGCACTGCAAACAACAGTAAAAACTAAAAACTACAGGGGAAAATGGTGTTAAAAAAAAAAAGAAAAAAAAAGCCCAAAACGTCTATTTTTATAGTGAGTCAGTCTCACTCACTGCTCTGTGTTTTACCCATCATTCCACAGGCAGCAGGGAGTATAGTAAGCATGTTCAGATGTCTATGGAAAGAACAAGGTCTATTCTATCAGCACGATTGGAAATTTTATCAATTGGGCAAAGAGTTGAATTTTTATGAATATTTAAAATAAATCATACATTCAGAATGCTCACCACAGACACATCAGGGGTTAAAGGGTTAATTACAATAATAATCAGTCAAACTGTAATGAAATGCATTCACTAAAAACACTCAGGACCAGCTGATTTTAAGTCACCAAAAATGAAAAGTAAATTGGTTTAGTTTTAGTCTTAGTATGCCGGCTGTGTCAACATTCCTCAACAGTATGAGTGTGTTTTAATGAGATGGAGAAAGGATTGTGCCAGCTCATTAAGACAGGTATATTTATCAAAATCCTTTTTTATTAATTAGTATTTACTTGAGTGGACTCAGACAGTAGAGAGTGGGTGGGGTTTCTAATTTGGCAGACCATTGCAAACTAATCCAATTGAATGCAATGTGTTGTGCCAGAGCAGGCAGATCAATCTCAGAAATGCAATCCTTTTGGATCAATGTCAGATTGGAATTTGCAGAGTCACCCATCTGAAGGCTTGCTCAAATGAGGAATCTGTTTTCTTTTGCTTTCGTGTGCTGATGAGTGAACCTCTGAACATTTCCATTTAGCTTGGAGAACCACAGGAGATTCAGATCTGTGGCCCTGATGAAGGCGCAGAGTTTCACAGTGAATATAAGATCAGATGTCTTCAGTTGAGCAGATGAATGATGCAGGAGAGCTGTCAATCAAACTAAAACACATACAGACCCATGAAGATGAAACAGTACATGGAAGAAACATCAAAACAGCTTCATCTGCTAAGCCTTTAAAGTCTTAAAGACCTACGACTATTTTATTTCCATTTCCACATTAATTTTACAGTTCTAGATTTAACTTGGTGAGTAATTTAACACCATTCATTATAATATTATCCTCTGTATTTTTTTATTTTTCAGTGTAAATCCTGAATTTTCCTATATTTAATTGACTGATCATGTAGATGTTCATTAAAACTCAGAGTAAATTCCAAGGTTATTTTATCAAAACAGAGAAAACTGAAGAAATAGTGGCCTTTTAAACAAAATATTGTTTTACCAGGTAAATAAATTCCTGTTAATAAAAGTTCCTGGGAATGTTGGTCTGGAAGGGTCTAATGAAATAATTGATAAAATGTTCTACTCTACACGTTACGAAGTTAGCATTTAGCATAAACTCACCATGACTGTCACTTTTCTCTGACTCTGCATCTCCTTTGTCCAAATATGATCACAAAAAGACCTTTGCATGGTACGACCCAAAGAACTGGCATACCAATGTAACATGGTGGAAAAAAGGGTTTGCTCCCATCATGCATCTGTGATTTATTCCTTTAACAATCACTCTAGGTCCAAACTGGATTTTTGAGTAGAAAATGAAACACACCCAGGACATGACATGATGAAACTGACAATGATTTAGTTTGGATATTTTCATTTATTAACAACAAACAAAACAAATCTTTTGCATTTATTTGAGTCAGTCTGATGCATCCACACCTTTAGAAACATAAAAAGATTTTTCCACAAATACTTAATGATAATATTTGAGATTCTGTAAAATTTAAAGTGTGTCCAAAAATTTTTTTCTACTACTGTATGAGGAGTGCCAGGACTCACTTTCCTCATTTTTCTGAATGTCTTTTGACTTGAGTAGTTTTTCATAAAAGAGTGCTTTGGAGTGTTTGGTTGAGACATTTGAAAGCAACAGGATGAACAAATGGGTTTTAAAGGTCCAATGTGTACTATTTAACATGTATGGGAGCATCTAAATGTAGACATTGAAGACAAAAGTATCACAGCAGGGTTGTCACAATATGCATAAATATATTTTCTTAGGGATTGAAATAAGAATTGCTGTGTTTTCATTACATTATAATGTCCTATTAATATCATAGTGTGGTTTACTTTGACAGTTGTAGAAACATGGCGTCATCCAACAGCTGTGGTTTTGACTGGTGTTGGAACACAATCCTGAGTCATCTTTGTGCAAGATCCAGATTAATGGTGCCTTCAGATGATCCTTTCCACCAGAGAATTAGAAATTACCAGTGTGTTGTGTTCAAGTGCTTTTGTTGTCGTAGTGAAATGAAAAATGGCTGAAACACAACTTAGAGTGAACTGATACTTGGGTAAAACAGTTTTGGACATGTTCATTCATCTGATACAGCATTTTTATTTTTGATTTTTTTCACATTGTGTATACTATAAATGAGCAAATTCATCAGCAAACAGCAGCAGAACGTTAATAAAAGCATCATTTATCATTGGCCATGAATCCCTCAAACTTTTCCCAGTTCTCCAGTGAAAAATACAACATGAGGGGGTGTTCATGTGCAATGTTGGAGTTTGTAACTAGTATTTGCCATTATTCCCATTGCACATGAGTGATGAGTCTGATGTCTTGACTGAGGCTGATGTTGAGTTTTGATAGGGATGCATCGATCTAACTTTTTCAGTTCCGATACCGATGCTGGGGCCTTGCATATCAGTTGATACCAGATGACGATCTGATATCATTGAGGATTTAAGAAGCTACAGTCTGTCGAGCATGTATGTACCAACGTTAGCTGTGTACTACCTCCTTTTGATCTGTTGAGCTGCTGGAATTCCTCATGCTCCTTTGTGTGGTGCTTCTGTAGATGCTTAATTAAATTTGTCGTGTTGTATTTGGCAGCGCTACCACCACCCCTGGCAGCATTCACTTTAAAAGCATTACAAACTGCCATTGAGCTAGTTTTTGTGTTGAGGTTGAAATTCCTCCAAATCACAGACCCCTTAATTCGCTCCATGTTGCTTGTCTGTGTTTGCAGCAACTCCACTCAACTCTTGGCATGCCTGAGGTCGCCCGTGTCACAAAATTTTAAAGGGGAAGGATCAGTCTTACAGATCGGTTGCTTTTACAGATCCCAATCCAGCTAAAATGTTGATATCAGGGTCGATATCCCATCTTAATATTGGATTGGTGCAACCTTAGTCCTTGACTAGAAGAGTCTGGATGTGGGCTGTGGTTATAGAAGTCATTAAACACTTGTGTTATGTGTCAGAACTGTGATCTGCTCCTCATTTAACCTTTGGAATGACAACTCTATCTGTGATGTGTTTAGCAGGTGAACGCAGACTCTCCATGACAGTGAGATGTGGTTCCTGTCTGTTTGACTGACTGATTTTATCTGATATAATCCTCTGCCATCAGATTTACAGTGCACTGCCAAAAAGCACCAGTTGGATTAAGGAGATTCCCCATCTACTACATGTATGTGTGTGTGTGTGTGTGTGTGTGTGTGTGTGTGTGTGTGTGTGTGTGTGTGTGTGTGTGTGTGTGCGCGCGTGTATGTGTGTGTGTGTGTGTGTGTGTGTGTGTGATGTATCCCACTGACCGCAGAAGAAACCACAGCCAGTGAGTCTGATGGGGGGGGTGGGATTAGGGCCATCTGGTCCAAACCATGGATAAATGAGAGAGGGTGGGCTTTGGCCACGTATGAAGTGAAACATCATGACAGTCTGGGCTGGACCACAACATCTTGAATCAAAACAAAGACAGTACATTGTCCACATGGTAGATGAAGTCTGCACCTAAAATGTCCTGACAGGGATCTGAGGGTCCTGCTTTATCTAAACTTCACTAATACAGTAGAACCCCACAGTACCAGTTAAATTCATTTGATGACCGAGCTTGTTTTGTGATTTACTCCTTTTACAAATCAATTTTCCCTCTTCAAATTAATTGAAATAAAATTAACCCCCTGGCCCCCAAAAACCACCCAAAATCACCCAAAAACCACCCAAAAATGTTTTTTTTAAGGGTTTTTAAAACAGAAAAAGTGCAATTATAAAGAAAATAATAATCATAAAAACATGATAAAAGACTGGTTTTATTAACATATTTACCTTTAAGATGAGGTGATCTGTGTTTGAGGAGGAAGTGCAAAAAACCCCTTTAAATTATGAAAATATTTACATTTACAAACTATCCAAACATAAAAGATGTAATTAACCTGAAAAAATTAAATTTTAAAAAGAAAAATTACTGTAATTTCAACGATATTATGCCTTAACTTATCATTTATATATGTGCGTAACAGATCAGATCTCTAAAGGTACAAACCCTTTAATAACAAACAGAATATTGGTCAAATTACACTTAATTTTCTTTAAACTTTTCAGGTTCATATTTGTTCAAGTTATTCACATTTTATTGTTAAAGGATAGTTTGTAAATGTGAATATTTTCATATTTTCAAGACAAAAATTTGGAGTTATCATTATTTATAGGCATAATGTAATATTATTTTTTTTCACATTAAACCAAGAAGAAAATTTGGCCAAAACTGGCCTTTGGCGGCCTGATTTTGACCCACAGACCACATGTTTGACACCCCTGGTTTAGAGCATCACTTAAAAGGTTCAAATATCAGTGATGGCACAAGGCGTGACCCTGAAAACACTACTGTTGGAAGTATTGTTCCTTTTTTTTTCTCTGATTTGCCGTCCTGGTGCAGCTGTATTCTAGTGTAAACCTCAGGTATCATCGCAGTAATCATGTATTCTGGTGGAATGGGAGGTTGGATACAGCTGTGATGTTGACCATATGGATGTACTGTCAGCTCATTAGTACACACAGGCTGAAAGGGAAACAAACAGTTATACTCAGACCTGGCATTTAAGCTCAACTCTACACTGAATGACAGCTTCTGTGTGTTAAATACAAAAGGACCTTCAGAACCTGCACAGAATGTCACACTGTCCAGGCTCCCATTCAGCCAGGGTTCACTCTGGAGTCTGCAGTTATTGGACACTATATACACTTTATTCAGTGACATCTGCAGGTGACATTTAATTTTAATAGAATTACTGACAAAAAGCTTTCTAATTTTATATGAATCTTCAATGGGACAATGTCTACAAAGTTCATTCACAGTTGTGAGAAATTTAGATTTTGGAATTTTGGACAAATTTTCTAAATATTATAAATGTTCCTTTCCTTCTAATGGTCCATATTTTAATGGTTTATAGCATGTAAATGGTTACAGATATCAATATAGTTCCTATTGACAACTGATAGAAGTCATATATGGACTTTGACTGAGTTAATTGAGTTCTCCTCCAGTGAAAGTACCACCTACTTCTATTGGGAGATTGATCTCCTGCATCTAGACCACAGGACTCTTAACATAGAGACAGATCTGACAACCTCACAAATTCAACTGGAGATTGATTCAGATAGAACATGGTGCTAGCCATTTTTACACAGAGTTCCCAGAAAGAAGGGGAGATGGTGATCCCACCTTTTTGCCACCAAGTCAAAGGAGTAATAGAGGTTAGATAGGCTGGACTTTTACACAGCGGACCTGCGTTCCGGAATCAAAGGGGCGGTGATGCAGCATATAGTGTGATGTATAACTTGTGCGTTGAAAATACCCCGAGCATAGCATAGCATAGCTAACCTCGGCAGCGTTGGCCCGTCTCTCACTGTTTCACAAACGTTAGCATGGAATGAGTCCTCTGCCCAAAGTGACAACAGCTCGTGGATCTCGGCATCTCCTCAGTTTGACATCTTTCTGGTCACGTTGATATGTTTGTTTACTGTACATGACCCGTGCTCATTTGTAATTCCCCCCAACGCAGGGGTTGCACATGCATACGTCCTCAAAACATCACACCTTGGTTGAAGAACAAGAGGTTTTCTTTTTACATAGCATTCCAGGATCATGATTCCACCTTTATCACGGCTCTGTTACTACCTCCAGAGGTGTTACAAATCCGCAATAAAGGTGGGACCAAATGATCCCACCATTTTGTTTACACAGACGTTCCGGTATAAAGGTGAAATATTCCTGTAACAGAAGTGCTGTGGAAAAGGGGATGCTGACATACAGGGACACTGGTGTTATTTATTTGGTTTAACTGACTGCCTTCAATATTATGGAGAGTTGTCTTTAAATTTGTAATTTCTCTCTGCCTCTTGTTCACCTTTATATTTTGTTCCTACTTGTGTTCATTATCATCCATCCATCCATCCATCCGTCCATCCATCCATCATGATGCCAAAGCTCATTAAGACTACAGAACGTATAGGGAGGAAAATAAAAATGTGTTCTGTCAGAGCAGAGAAAGAAACTCTGCACACATCTGTTGGGGCGGGGGCCACTTCCTCCACCTCCTCCTCATCTATCTATCCATCCCTCCATCCCCCTCCCGTCGGCCACCCATCTGCCTCAATCTCCCCTCCCTCCTCCTCCTCCTCCACTCTGACCCCCTCTCCCCAGCAGTCGTCCAAATGGCATGTTCCATCATATACTGCAGTACAGAGGTGGACTGTACCATTATACATGTGACGGGTGGGGGGGTGGCGACAGGGAGGAGTGCTGCAGAGAGGAGGAGGGGGAGGGAGGTGCTACCCTTTCCTGTTCTAATCCTTAAGTCCTGTCACTGTGTGTCGGCTGCTGAGTCTAAGTGATGCTCTGCACAGAAACACAAACAAACTCCATCTGAGGATTTTAACGCTTCCCCTTATGTTTTAATGCAGATTTGATGTGAAGTCAGGACACGTTTGACTGGATGGAAACTTCAGATTGGCTCAGATCTGGTAAGAAAACTATTGTATTGTATTTGACTTGGTTTGACTTTAATAACCGTTATGTTTTTCAGGCTTGTGAGATGATAAAAGAGATTATGGATGTTTATTTGTGTGTTTTGGGACATAATCAGATATGTTTGAATGACTGGAATGACAGAAAAGGTTATTTTACTTCATGTACATTAAATATCATCCTCAGATAAAATACATTGCATGAATAATGTATTTAACTGCAGACGCGTTGGATATTTTACTCCTTTATATTTAGTATGACCTCAGAACTTGGACTTCAGTGTCAGTGAAGGATGCAAACTCACTATTTTGATAAATATTAAACCAAGCAAGGTTAATATTCCTTTAAAAGTCCATTAAAAGACAGAAAGTCGATCCAAAATGTGAATGTATTAATAAAGACAGGAAGTACCGGTGCTTCTATTCACTAGGGATTTCTTACTGACAACATTATGTAATCAATGCACATCTCACATTACATCCTTTTTCTTGTCTGTATTTGTAACAGTTTCTGTTTGCAGTGGAATAAACACTCATCTGCAGCAGAGCATAGACTTCATTCTGAGCAGTAACCTGGTCCATTTAAGGCACTTGGGTTGCTTCTGTGTTGTCACGATTCCCCGTCTAGAAACTCACTAATATTCCAGTCCATAAGTCATGTTTTTAAAGATGTTTAAAGGTTCTTCGTTATAGGCTCAGTGTGTGACATTTAGAGGGAATCTAACTCCAGGATTGAGCTTTTCACTAGTGTCAAATGACCTGGAAACAGGAGTTGTTGGAAGTGTTTTTGGTTCTGCACAATGACTGGTTTGTGTATGTGTGCTTCTTAAGATCTTCTTTCGTATATCTTTCTTATATTGTTGTTTCTGGACCTGCCATGTTTTATTATTTACCACAGTTATGTTGTTGTTTTACTGGTATGATCCACTTTAGATCCTATTGGTCTGTAGGTGGACCTTGAACTAAAATAAGTTTGACATCCTTGATTGTTAATATCTTCAGTGTCATTTTTGCATTTCACACATTCATCCCATGAGAGGGATTGGACTCTTTGGTGGGCTGGTGTTGGGCTGCTGGCTGTGTGTTTGACACCCCTGGTCTTAAACATGCTAATAGAGCAGTAAATTGAACTATGTGACCAAACTGTGGTGAAACATGCTGATGTTAGTGGGAGATTAAAACAGACAAATTAATAAAAATCTGAATTTTATAGGTGGAAATGTCTCAACTCACCACATCCTGTATTAAAAATTTCTTGAGCTTATGTAGGTTTGGGTGTTTTGACACGCTCTTTATCATCAAATTTGTCTTTAAACAGCAAAAAAAAACCAACAACAATATTACTGCTTTTGAATTAGGTTCCAACATGTTATTCTGAATTCACAGTCACATTGGTCCAGTGGCCTCAGATAACCTGTGACTGTGACCACAGCATCATCATTCTGATATTACTTTGTTTAATAGCTTTACCAGACTTTTAATATGAAAACACCTTCCAGAATGCTTCATGCATGATCCATGTATACATGCGTTTATACAGACATACACACATATATATACTAGTCAACATTTGCTAGGGATCAGTTTTATATTTGCACAATAATTGATGTTGTATAATATTTTGGGTGACTTCATATATTATGTGTGTACTTTGGCTAGTCATGTAAAGAAAAATGGACCAAAAGGTAAAAAAACATAAATTTTTATTGCACTTTCAGGCAAAAGGGTGATACAACCCTAGAAATTAGAGTTCACAGCAATTACTCTTCCAATTCTGTTTTCACTGAAACCACTCAGAATGTTCTGAAACACATACGGTGTGATGTCAATAATGTGTGTGGCCACCATCCGCATCCGCAGGCTGTACTCCACTGGGAAAATAAACTGTCAAGTTTCCAGAATTACACCCCCGAATATAGCAAAGTTATAGTCCTGATCCCTATAAAATGTTGACTAGTGTACATACGTACATGCATATATACATACATACATACTAGAGCCCGACTGATATGGGATTTTTGGGGCCGATGCCATGATTGTCAAAGTGAAAGTAAAACTGACCATGCTTTACCATTCCTCTAACTCTCCGGGCAGCACAGACACACGAGAGCAAAGTGACAGAATCTCTGTGCAGCAAAAAAGTTAATACATTGGTTACATATTGATCGATGTTGATTAATCGATGATGTGCTATAATCAGCCCGATTAACCCTGATTAGTCAGGCTCTAATACATACATGCATACATACACACACAAATACACACACACACATACATACACATACATATTTACATACACACACATACATGCATACATATATACATGCATATATACACACATACATACATGCATATGTACATGCATACATACATACACACATACATACATACATACATACATACATACAAAGATAGTCTTAGATATAGAGAATAAAGTATATATTATGTTACACCAATATATATTATACCATCAAAACACAATCATACCAACAATAACATTATTGTTATTACTACCACCTATATATCATATGATGTTATAATAATTGCAACATAATTGATGCAGTCATATTATATCTATACTTACTTGCCTATTAATATTAATGACAACAATACTACCCATAATAATATGCTAGTATCATCATTATTAACATCAACCATAGCAATAAAATGGTAACAGCCCCTGAGAACTCCCAGTAGAAGTCCAATCCCACCCTCTGCCCTGGTTGTCTGGGTCCAAGGATGTGACTTCTCCATTTATTCTCATTTTCATCAACATTTGTGATGAGCCTCTTCTGTGTTATCAGTCAGTCAGAAAGAAATGATGTAGGTGAAGATGTGATGCTGTGGAGCTCCACCAACCTCAGATCAATGCATTGACATTTCACTGATGTTTTTCCTGATAATTATCCACACACAGATTGCATTCTATTCCCAGGTGTAAAAGGGGCCTCAGGTCATGGATTTGACTGAACATCAAAACAGCACAGTAGAACCAGGACTTGATGTCTCCGACTGTTATTTTATGCTATATTTATCACAGAGGAACCTGAATATGCAAATAGAAACTGTAGCTGAGGTGTTGGTGTAAAAGCAGCTGGTCTCAGATCTGATGATGCTGCTGTTCCTTGTGCTCCAGTTTGATCCAGAGCTGGATGTGAGCGTCTGCCTTGTCTTCCTGCTGTAGATAGAACCTGATGCATTATTAATCTGGTCTAAATGACCTGGATGAGTCTGGACGTTCCTCCCAGAGCAGGTTTGTTTTTGTCTTTCTGCTGCTTTATCACATCAGGAGTTCAGTCCTGTCAGTAGTTTGGGATGAAAAGGTTCTCAAAATACAATATAGTGACAGAAGAGAAGTGCAGCTCAAGTATCTCCTGTTCTGACCTTGTTCACACAGTTCTATTACATAAAATCTCAGCATGTTGCATGAAATTTTATTATTATTGCATCTTTTTTGCATTGTTCATTGTATTTTTATTACCGTTTTTCATCTTTTTCATCTTGTTGCGTCTTTTTCGTTTTATTGTCTTTTTCATCTTTTGTGTTGTTGCGTCTTTTTTGTCTTATTCCGTCTTTTTCAATCAAATTTTTGCATTTTTTTTGTGCATTTTTCTGATCTTTAGCGTTGTTTTTGTCTTGTCTTTGCCTTTTCAGTCTTATTGTGTCTTTCATCTTATAGCATCTTTTTGCGTTTTTTTCATATTTTTCTTCTTGTTGCATCCTTTTCATCTTGTTGTGTCTTTTTCAATCAATTATTTGTTGTTGCAGTATTTTAATATGTATTTTAATATGTGATTTTTTTACTGGTCTGGCCTATTTCAGGTCATATTGGGCTGAATGTAAAACCTGAGCTAAAATGAGTTTGAAATCCCTGATCTGTGGTGTCAATTGGTGGAACTGCACTGGGTTTAGCATTTAACTGGTGGATCAGGACTGAGTTTAGGGTTGACTGATGGAACTGGACTCTGTTTAGTACTGGACTGGTGGAACTGGACTGGATTTAGCGTTGGACTGCTGGAACTGGACTGGGTTTAGTGTTGGACTGGTGGAGCTGGACTGAATTTAATGTTGGACTGGTGGAACTGGATTGAGTTTACAGTTTGACAGGTGGAAGTAGACTGGGTTTAGTGTTGGACTGGAAAACAGGACTGGGTTTAGTATTTGACTAGTGGATCTGGACTGGGTTTAGGGTTTGACCTATGGATGTGGATTGGATTTAGCATTTAACTGGACTGGGTTTAGCGTTTAACTGGTAGAACTGCACTGGGTTTAGCTTTTGACTGTGATTCACGTAAAATGTAGTATTTCAGCCTTGGCTGCAGAGCATAGTGTGGGTGTAACGCTATAGACAGATGAGCTACTCCTTAAATAATATATATCCACTGCAACTTACAGAAGCAGAAATACAGACAGGACTGTACAGTAAAACTCCCACAATGCCTCTGGGCTGGAGCCTGGATTAGGAGTGATGTGTTGCTGAGTCTTTCTGGTGTAATTGGCATCGAACTGACTTCCCTTAGTGTCTTCTGCTGCAAAATGTCTTTTCTGTGTAACAGAGAACCACAGTAGCCTCTGGTGATGCTAGTGATATTGTCGCTATTTGGTTGTTTTACCTCGTTTTCAGTTTGCAGCTGTTTTATTTATTTATTTTTATTAAAGGCTGAATATCATTATAGATTAAATTTGTGATGTTTAGAGGTGTCCAGTTTGGATCTTAATACAAACAAATGCACATGTGGACACTAGAACTTTACTAAACCAACAAACAGAATGTTGGACCAAGACTATACAAACCTGGGTCTGTTCACTCTGCTGTAGAAACAAGAAACATCTTTTGCAAACTTCATTGTAAGGTACAGCAGTAGAGTCACATCTGACTGCTGTCGATCACATATTTTACCCCTGTTTGGCTGAAGTCTATGCCTCCTGTGCCCAGTTTGTGGAATTCTTGTTTCCTGTTAGACATACTGGAAGATAATCTTGGAAACTTTTCCCTATGATTGTGCACTGCAGCTGTAACCAATGATATTTGTATTCTGCACATTATATGGTGTCTTCCAAATTCAAGACATTAGGCAGAGATTTGATCAATATCACATTTGTAGTTGAATTAGTCAGTACATTTACATGATACTTAAAAAACGAATTATTGTGTTATTCTGACAAACTGGACTCTAAAAGTACATGTGAACATATTAGCTCAACTAAAATTTATAGTTTTCCTACTGGAACTAACTCATCCAGATAATGATATTAAAATGGATCTACTACTGCATGTAAACAGACCTGCTGGACTGGAACCAGAGGGGGTGTTCTATAGGGTGGCAACAACTAGTCGACTAATAGTCAGTGACTAAATTATTAGTCGACGAGTTGTTAGTGACCTCATCATGTGTATCCAGTCCCATACTAAACATGTTTGACCGGAGCCAGTCGAGGTAGCTCAGAGTGACACTCTTTGACGGTGTTCTGGACAGAATCTCAAATCAGTAGAAAGTGTGAACCCACTGTTGTGGAAACACCAGTGAATCACAGACGTCAGGTCGTCTCTACAATATGTAACATGGAAACCGGAAGGGAATGGCAACGAATGTCCACAAAAAATGTCTGTAAGACCATGTTCTCATCAGCCTGTGCAGCTCCAGACTAATGTGAGAGCTCCTCGCCTGAAGGAAACCAAAGTTTCATCTAATATTCATGACAGGACAAGCTGCACCTGCAACATTTATAAGGCGGTCCATTTGTGTGTGTGGGCGTCGGTCCACCCACCTGGATTTGGTGTTCACTGTGGGGGTTTTCTTGATTTTAGTGACTTCTACTGAACATACCTGGGCCTCACCAGTCCAACAGAACAGGATTATTGTGTGTGTTTGCCAGTGCTCATCCTGCGTGTATTGGATCATTCATCTGTGGCCATGAACATCTGGAGTCACTGAACATTAGTCATAATGGAGACTCTGGTCACAGCTGGCAGAGAATTTATCTCCAGTTTTATCTCAACAGAACTGAGCCTTATTTCACTGGAAGACTTTAACATTTACTCTTATAATAGATAGATAGATGAGAGGGACTGTTCTAAACTGGACGAAGAACCATTTAAGTAATAGGAAACAGTTTGTACAGATAGGTAAGTGTAAATCAGCCAAATTGATTAGCTGTGGAGTCCCACAGGGGTCAGTGTTGGGTCCTGAACTGCTTACTTTATGTATAAATGACATATGCAAGTGTCATAAAAATGCAAGTTGTTCACCTTTACATATTATTCCTACTTACGCTCAAATTAAAGTGTATCATCATCATAGATTGACAAATAGATAGATGTTATTGATCCCTTTTATTGATTTATTGATCTGGGGTATTGCAGTGCAGCAGCAGTATGACAGAGAGTAAAAATAGAATCCCTCAAAGAATGGAACACAAGAGCAAATACATTATAGGGAAACACAAATAGTTAAAAAAAAAAAAAAAGGTCAATAGATCAGTAAAATGCAATAATAAACTTTAATGTAGAAAGTTAAATGGAATTGTACTGTAAAAATTACTTTCATTGTATAATTCCTTTTTTCTTTTTTATTCTAGGGGTAGTATATGTTCTGTGTGTTCATGTTTTCCTTCGTTTCTTATCTGTATGTTAGTCACTTAAAAAACTAAAAAATTACACTGTTTTGTCCAGAGAGAGAGAGGATTTCAGACCATTAGTGTTAATGCGAATTACAGAGTTGGCATTTCTGTGAATAAGTCTGTGCAAAGACATGAGTGTCACTGAGCATCTGCAAAATGAACATAACATGTAAGTGTAAGTAGTTTGAGCTGAAACCCTAGACACGACGTCTCCTCTCCTTCCTCTTGGTGTCTTGGTTTGCGTGGATGAGACAGATCATTAGTGAACGAACAGATGTCGGCTCAGATCGGGTTTGGACGGTTGACTGCTTTTATTCTTGGTTAGTCGTTGTACACAAACAAGTACACACTAACAATAGAATATGCTTTTAAACAGGGATTATGTCATCTAATTTACACAGGCGGGCTGCAAAGGCTTATGGGTCAGACCTGCCTGTTTGTCACCAGACAGGTTAGGTCTAGTATTTACTACATCATTAACCAGCACCGGTGTAGTAAAGCAGATGGACCTCAGAACTAGTTAATGAACACAGAGGGTGAGAGTGAGAGTCAAGCAATTAACATTCTGCAGCTTTGAATTATTACTGTCCATTTGAGTTACATGAATAATGTAATTAAACGCATGAAAAATGAATAGTGAGGTAGCATGTGCTCATTAGTACTGATCCAATGAACAGCAGATAGAATAGAATAGAATAGAATAGAACAGAATAGAATAGAATACTGTTACAGGAACAATGAAAATCAGTTTATCGGCTCTGTTTCTGTTTAGCAGCAAACAGTGCAAAAAGAAAGACTGTATATAAAACTATCACACAAATTATACTGAACATATACTGAAAAATACAGGACCATACAAAGTAAGGCTGAGCGATTTTATCGATTCTGCGATATATATCGATATTTTGTTTCCCCAGAAAGTATAGATTTTTCAGCCACGAGTATCGATACATTAAGCCCCATTCAAATCCCCCGTGTTCTGTCTGGCACTCTGCTCACTGCCCATTTCCTCTGTTCGCTTTGCAGGAAGAGTGATTAGGTCAGCCAGCTGCTAGTGTCGCTGTAGAGCATTTCTAGCAAGTTACCCATCGAGATACTCTCTTTACACAGACGCTGACGTCTTTCTCTTCCTGTTTACGCAGTCAGAACTAAGAGATTTAGGAGAATGGGGGCGAATATAAATCCAGCACCTTCATACTTAAAGGCAGATGTGTGGGAGCATTTCGGGTTTAAAAAGAAGGAAAGCGAGATGTGCACGTCCGCTCCCAGTCTTCGTCTGTTATTACATATCCTCCTTCCTTTTCCCATTTTTACCTCATTATACTCGTTATGTTTTTTGCTGGTGTTGGTTTGTCTGTCTGTCTGTCTATCCGTCCGTCTGTCTGTCCATGTGCAAGATACTTAAAAAGTTATGTATGGATTTGGATGAAAATTTCAGGAAATTTTGGTGGTGATTGGGGGGGGGGGGGGGGGGTCTGTGCTCTCCGAGTGCTTTTCTAGTTCTTTAATGTATTTGGTGGAATGATTATTAAGATTTGAAATATTCTTATAAAGCTGTGATAGAATCCCTCTTGGGAGTTCTGATTTGTATACGTTTATAAAAAGTTCAATAAGGGGATTACAGATTCTGCACTTTTCAAAGGCTTGGAAGCCGCAGTTTGCACTCTTTCAGTAAATCAAACAAATTTTCTAATCAGATCTTTGATTCATTTTGTCCAGCATTTGCAAGCTGTAGACTCTCTGTCCAGTCAGAGCCATATATTGTGTAATTGATCGATGCTTTCAGTTTTCAGTTCAGTTAATTCAATCCAAGTCAATGGAACACTCACAAGATGTCACCAAAACACTCTGTCCCTTTAAAATCTTTCAGAAAATTATGTAAGTGTATCGAATCGTATCGAAGCACATCAAATCATATCGTTGGCTGAATATTGTGATATATATCGAATCGTGAGCCGAATATCGTGTATCGTGTCGCGAGATTAGTGTATTGCTACAGCCCTAATACAAAGCAACATACAAAAGCTATGAAGAAATACTAAAATATACTAAATGCAAACTCTATACTACAGATAAAAGAAATATATACGACATATAAAGGATATATACAAGGCAATAAAGGATATATTTGAGGAAATAGAGGATATATGACGGAATAAATGATATATACAAAGGAATAAAGCATATAGGTAAAATGAAAAATCCTAACATCATAGATACAAACAGAAGATGCAAATCAGTAGAAAACAGCAGTAGAAAACTTGTGTTTTTTTCATTATGATTTGACCGTATCAAGGTTTAACATGTAAGTTTCTCTGGATAATGGGCTCATGTAAAGTTTGTGTTGGAGTCTGTTTTGTACATCAACAAATTCTGTTTTCAAAATGGTATTAAGAGAGGCAGAGTCCTTTTAGGAGGCAGATGGAGGTTGAAAGTAACTAAGTACAAGCAATTTACTGCTGTTCATAAGTAATTTTCAAGTTCCTGTACTTGAAAACGGTGCTGTGGCATGGGATGGGATGGCACGGTGGTGTACAGATAGACTTTCACCACACAGGAAGAATGTTTTCTGGTTCAGTTCTTAGTCATAATTCTTTAAAACTAACCTGTGTACCAGTGTGTATATACATAAGTTATAGATCCATGTCCAAATGTCCACCGTTGTCCATTGAGGATCCAGTTGAACCTGTGGGTTGGTGATTAACTCACTATTGGCTGTTGTTGTGTCTGTGAAGGCATAGGTTAAACAAGTTGAACGACTGAATATCGCCACCTATGGTAGAGGAGGAGACAGGATTTAACTCTAAACCCATTATACTCATGTACATGTGGACCTGGACGACGACATCAGAAGGATTAAAGGGTTTAGTCGACCTACAGTCATAGGTCAACTAAACTGTACATGTAAACGTTCTGACGTCCTGTGTGACGTAGACTGAATCTAGTCCGACACGATAACGTTGATGTGGTTTTAAGTCATGCTGTTACTGTGTGTGATGCTGTGATTTCAGACCATATGCCTGTTGTATTTGTCATGCCTCTGCTTTGTCATATGTGGCGTCCTGTCACTATAACTCAGCATTTACATAATGGGTGTCAAACATAAGGCCCGTGGGCCAAAACCAGCCCCAACTGCAAAAATTACACTGATGACTTAAACATCACTGGTGTCAAATTTATTTTAGTTCAGCACATTAACCTATAAATAATGATAACTCCAAACTTTCTGCTTGATTTAATGTGAAAAAAGTAAAATAGTACATGATGAAAATGTTTAGATCTGTAAACTATTCTTTAAAAAATGTAAATAACATGAACAACCTGAAATGTCTTAAGAATAATAAAAGTAATTGTACCAATATTCGGCCTGTTATTAAATGTTTTGTGTATTTGTAGATCCACTGTGATCTGTAAGTTATAATGTACATGTGGAAATTATCAACTCAGGCAGAATATTGGCAAAATTTGCTAATTCTTCTTAAGGTATTTAAGATTGCTCATGTTATTCACATTTTTATCATGTACTTTTACTTTTTTCACACTAAAATTAAGTGAAAAGTTATTATGTGCATTATTTTAGTGGTCTGGTCTGTTCGAGATCCCAGTGGGTTTATGTGGAACCTGAATTGACATGAGTTTGACAGCCCTGATTCAGGCCTAATCCTAACTGAATCTCTTTGAATTCAGATGTCAGTGCATTATCCTCCTGCTTTTATTCTCTGTCAGACTAGAATAGATACTGTGGCCACACAGGGAACTGTGAAATCTGCTAAACTCAAACCTGGTGTTCTGTTTAAAACCATAAACTCTGTTCTGAATGCTCCATCATCAACCTGGAGAACATCATCATCTGAAGTGTTTTAATCAATATGTTTGTTGGCCTTAGGGCTGTCATCGACCCTCCATCTCTGTCACATGTGCTTCGGTTTTTCACCAGTTTGACCTCATCTCTTTGGAGGAAATAGTGGGTTGTATTTTTTGTTGTTTGTTTTGTGATCTGTGGATGCTAACTTTAACTCAGCTGTTTTAATCTGTTTTTTGATGAGTGTCATAATAAGTTCCTCATTATTAACATTTTAATAATCACTGTGTCCTTATCCTAAAGTAAGGCTTAAATTCTCCCAGTGTCTGTGTTTAACGTGTTTAAAACCCTTTTTAGATGATCGTGTCTCCAGTGCAGAACTCCTGAAGTATTCTATTGACAGAATCCAACCGTCATGTTTTATCTGAGGTTGGGTTCTTTCTATTGGTCTATAACACATCAGGGTAGAGGTCTGCATTGGCTGAGGGGGAGGAGTGGAAATGGGCAGAGCAGAGTGAAGTCAGTGAGAGACATGGAAGATTTTTATTACTTTTGTCAGCGTTTTAGTGGTGAATTCTTGTAAGTAATTGTGTATAATAGTGATAGTGCTGTTTGGGGTGTTCTACTAGTGTGGTTTCATGTGTTTTTGTTGAATTTCGCCTGCCTTTTTTTTTACTGTTTTTATCTGTATTTTTGTGGTTTTTATAGTTCATTGATAGTTGTATTTTATCTGTAAATATTATATTAATGTGTGTATATTTCTATATATATGTAATGTTGGTGGCCGTGGCTCAGGAGGTAGAGCAGGTCGTCCAATAATTGAAGGCTTGGCCGTTCGAATTCCGCTCTGTCCTAGTCATGTGTTGTTGTGTCCTTGGGCAAGACACTTCACCACCCACCTTGCCTCCAGTGTCACTCATATATGAAAGCTTGGTGGTGGTCGGAGGGGCTGTTGGCACAGATTGGCAGCCATGCTTCCAGCAGTTGTGGCTACATCTGTAGTTTACCACCACCAATGTGTGAATATATGAGTGAATGAATAATGGATCCATTGTACGTGCTTTCAGCATGAGTTAATAGACAAGCGGTATATAAATCTAATTATCATTTATCATAAAAAACCTATATGCAGATCTATCCAGGGCATAAAGAGATGCAGTGTCTGTATTTGAATCAGACTGAATCTGTCTACAACTAGACAGAAAGTGAACAGAGACTATCACATAGGATAAAAATGAGTAGAAAGAACTAAAAATAATAATAAGAACATAGACTCAGAATGATCTAGACCAGGGGTCACTAACCCTGGTCCTTGAGATCTACTGTCCTGCATGTTTTAGATGTGTCTGTCTTCCAACATACCTGATTCAAATAATAAGCCTATCATCAAGCTCTGCAGAAGCCTGATAACGACCATCAGGTGTGTTGGAAGAGGGAAACATCTAAATCAGGGGTGTCCAATCCTGGTCCTCGAGGGCCAGGCAGTACCCCTGCCCCATAGTGTCAGTGTTATATGGACAGTAACATTCAGCTGTGTTTCTTCTTGTTAGACACTAAAGGGTTAATCAGATTTGAGGACTAATCTTGGTCATATGTTATCTGTGTTTATTATATTGGCTTTTGTCGAAAAACACATCTGTGTAAACACGTAGCATGTTTAAAGCAGGAGAATCACTAACTGATAATTTTTACACATAATCCATAAAAGACCTTCAATAGAATGGAAACCCGCAGAAGGAGACGGCCCTGCTCACTCTGCTTCCATATTCATTATCTGCTTTATTAGACAGAGATGGTCTTTGTGGGGTTCAGAGGGGTCATGTGACAGATAGACCAACTCAGATGGACCAGTTTTAATTTCCTGTTCATATCAGACAGAATAATCTAAAATAACCCATGAACCACTGATGCTGAGTCACATCCAGTCTTTCTAATGTGTCTAGTTTTAAGGTTTTTCTTCCGAAAAACTCTGGATGATGATCTGTTACTTCACACCTCTTTTAGTCCATGATGTAATAGATACTTCATTGCTGTAGAGGATTATACATGATTAGTATTTTTGAGGTCTTTTTATGTTTGTTCTCTTGTACTTTCTACACTATGCATTTTCTAAACCTGCCCTTCACTTTAATTTAGGTTAAATGCATTTGAGGGGAATTATTGGTTATTTTTATTTTTGCATCATTGCCTTCACAGTCTAAATGAATGATAATACCTTCAAGAAACCACGGCTCAGTGTCCAAAAGATGAAGGTAAATTAACATCAACGACAACAACATAAAGACAGAAATGTCCTAAATGATGGAACAAACCAAAGTGACTTAGAAGTGGAGAACCGCATGTCATAATGCAGTTATTCTTGAAAACATTTCATCTCTTGTATTGAAAAGATGTGAATCTGTGAATTAACCTGCAAAAAACAACAGATATTTTTGTGGCAACTTCCAAATCTATTTCTTTTTTATATATTTAACCTTTATTAAGGAATTTATCTCCATTTATTCCAATAGTATCCTCTGTATTTTACATTTTAAGTGTAAATCGTATATTTTCTATATTTAATTTGCTGATCATATAGATGTTCATTAAAGCTCAGAGTGAATTCAAAGGTTATTATATCAAAACAGAAAAAACTGAGGAAAAACAGATTTTTTTTCAGTAAAATGTATCATTGACTGAATATAAAACAACTTTATTTTGTTCATTTTTGATCACTTTGTTGCCTATATTTTCCATGTTTTATTCATTTTCTTTATTTTATAAATTACTTTGTTGTTGGTTTTTCATTTTGTTGTCTGTTTTATTATTTTTGCTTCAACTTTGTTCAGTTTGTGGTTTATTTTGTTCATTTTGCTTCTATTTGATTGAGTTATTAAATTTGTTCATTTCTTTGATTTCTTCAAGTGTTTTTGTTAATTATTATGTTATTTATTTTTTTGTAAATGTATTTGTTTTTGTCATTTTATTGATTATTTAATATATATAAATCCAATGTCTCCATCCACTGTCACTGATTCAACTCAGTGGGTTTTACTGGTGAATCAATGTTGTAGAAGATGACAGTGTTTCCACGGTAACTACGGAGCCTCTGAACATCCACTTGGGTCATATCTGATGACCGTGAAAAGACGACAAACTGTATTTTACACCAATTATTTACATGTATTGATAGGATTAATGGATCAGCAGGTATTAAACAGTTACATTAGTAGATGGTTTTGGTTAAAGGTGGATTTTTGGGTCTTTAAGAGTTAAATAAAGTGGGGTTCTTTCAGTTGTTGTGCTTCAGGGTAAACCTGAGAACATAATGAAGCTTAACAAACAGTTGAACAAAGCACTGGAAGATAAACAAACATCACGGTGTAGAACAAAGCGGAGCACTAAATCCAGTGGCCTTCACCATGACCACTAATGGTGTTGGTCTAATGCAGTAATGGTCTGGCTTCATCAGGGGAGTCAGAGGTGGCGGAAACCACAGGACAAACAGAGCCACAGGACACTCATGGATCACATTATCACTGTAATCTGCTTTAACATTTACAGAAGCTGCAAACAAAGTGGAAAATCCTCCAGTGGAGTCTCATCTGTCACATCGGTGTGATTGAATTAACCAGGTACAACAGTGGTGCTGACTAGATCTTGGAAATTCAGGGTTCCTCACGATACAATATGCGATACATGGCTCACGATCATGATATTATCCCGATATGGTGATACTGCAATTATTGATATATTGCTCTTAATAATGTATGATATATCTGTGTGTTCATAGGGGTGAAACAATAACAAACAAAGAAACCACAAAGTACATTTCATAATTTGTATTTTGCAGCATAATTTAACCAGAGTACAAACAGCTATAGTGCAAAAACAATGACAATGTTCAACGTAACTGTAAACAGGATTTTTTTTTAGGTGCCTGACAAACAGTGACACTATTTTAAAGAACGTGATATCATGACTCTCGTAAATATACACCCCACTTTTAATTGCTGTGTTATCTGTATGTATTATAAGTGTTCCTGTGTGTATGTTCATGCCGTTATTAGCCCCTGTCCAACCTGAATCGATGCATCAAATGTGGTTAGGGGTTATGGTTATGTGAACCTGAGATCTTGATGTACATTGACACTCCATCAAATAGTGTTAAATAACACACAAAAGGTCCAGAATGCATATGTATAGCACGGCAAATGCCATAAGAACTGGCGTGACATACAACGCAGTTTCATGAGATCAGCCTCATTTTAAACTCATTCAGAAAACAGGACATCTCATGTCTCTCAAGTGTGCATGTTTGTCATGTCGCCCTTGTATCGTATTTTTGTGAAACAGTTCATACATACTGCAAAGTCCTTATCCAGCATTGTCCCATCCATACTAGAAAAGCCAAAGTGAGTCCATACTTTGGATTTAAATGATACTGGTTCATCTTTCAGTTTAACTTCACCGCTTAAGTCCGCAATATTAGCACCGTTGTTTGTTTTTTCTTCTGTGACTTCGGCACAATTTTCAGCCACTCACGTGAGGAGCGCCCCCTGGATGACATGTAAAACGGTGATGCGACTCATGAAGGAGGAACAATGAAAGAAGTGTATAGCGGCTATTTTTTTAATAATAATTAAGAAACCGATATGTGGCGAGAGCACGTCGATAATCCATTTTAAGATTAAATATCACGATACGTCGTCATATTGATATTTTGACACACTCCGACACACCTGCTGATGCTTTGGTCAAAGCATAAGAAATTAATAAACAGAGTTAGGAAACATTTCAGCAGTGAAGTAAATAAACTATATTGTTAGCCGCATTAGTATAACTGTCTAACTCAAACATGAATGGACAAGGTGACAGTGCTAACCACTGCAGCATCTGCTCTGGTACAAATATCATATTGACAAATGTGGACATAAATATTGGGACACATCATGACTACAGCTTTAAGATGTCATATTTATGATGATTTTACATATAAACATCAATATTAATAATCAATATGATATTTATCTCAACATAAAACTATATTATGACATTTGTCATTATTGTTAGAAATGTATTTTCTAACAGACCCCTGTTAAAGAAATAATAATAATGATGTGTTTCTGTGATGTTCATCTGCCTTCAGTGCTTCAAACATTGTCAGTTCCCAGTTTGTTCAGAACTCACCTCTTGGTCCCACATGGAGGTTAAATTTAGACGTCCGTTATGTAAGACGTTCAGGTTTGTTGAAATACGATGCATTGTGCGCTCTGTGGAACCACAACCCCTTCAACCAAACAGAAGCAGTTATACACAAAGGACTGGGTGGTTTAAAATACATCTGTTGTCTTTTGAATCTGTGGGTTTGTCTCTTAAGTCAGAATTCTGCATTTTTACAACACTTGAATAGAACAAAGAAGCTGAGGTCTGATCTTTTAATAAACTCTGGACTCTCAAATACTTTTTTTCTACAGTGTGACTGGAGGTTTTGGGTGTTAATTGGTGTTTTTGGATTAAGATTGATGTCATTTCAAAGTACCTTAAACTGTGGATTTATGAAAGGAGGTAAAAAATTTAGGAAACACCACTGGAGTTCTGAGGTTTGAATGTATTTTGTATAAGAACATATTGGAGGTGATGTTCTGTTACTATATTAACACTGGGTCAACGAAGATAAATGTCCTGAGACCATTAAGGGTCACACAGACTTAACTAAACACCATCTGAGGTCTAGTAAAACAGTGGAATGGAAGGTGAGCTCTGTTACAGGCTGATCCAGCCTTTAGGTTCTGTGGTGATCAGATGCACCTGTGTTATCATAGCAGCTGAGGATGATGGGTGTGGCTGGGGGCGTGGCTATAAAGAGGCTGACACTCACAGTACAGTCTGGTTTTGACCTCTGAGGACTCCATAGCTTCCACATTCAGACCAATATGATCTGAACTGGGCTGGACCAGTAAAATAATAACAGAATAACCTGTAAATAATGACAATTATAAATACTTATGATTTTTTAGAGGGAAAAGGTAAAATTCCATTATGAAAATGTTTACATTTACACACTATCCTTTAAAAAATTGGAATAACATGAAGAACCTGAAATTTATTAGGAAAAATAAGTGTTATTTTACCAATATTCTGCCTCAGTTTATCATTTACACGTACAGGGTGGGGAAGCAAAATTTACAATATTTTGAGGCAGGGATTGAAAGACAGTGTATGACCAATTAGTTTTTTGAAAGTCATGAGAATTTATTTGCCACAAGAAAATTTACATAATAGAAAATGTTTTTATTCTATATGTCCTCCTTCTTTCTCAATAACTGCCTTCACACGCTTCCTGAAACTTGCGCAAGTGTTCCTCAAATATTCAGGTGACAACTTCTCCCATTCTTCTTTAATAGTATCTTCCAGACTTTCTCGTAATAGTTTTGCTCATAGTCATTCTCTTCTTTCCATTGTAAACAGTCTTTATGGACACAACTATTTTTGAAATCTCCTTTGGTGTGACGAGTGCATTCAGCAAATCACACACTCTTTGACGTTTGCTTTCCTGATTACTCATATGGGCAAAAGTTTGTGAAAAGGTATGGATAATAGTGTTAGGTATGATTATGACATCAATATATGTTTGGTTTCAAAACAATTGACGTAGTGCCTGCTGAGAAAAAACAACTAAATGTTCATTGTAAATTTTGCTTCCCCACCCTGTACATTACAACTTACAGATCACAGTAATTATTTATATATTATTCTGTTATTTTACTGGTCTCATCCACTTAAGATGATATTGGTCTTAATGTGGAACCTGAACTAAAATGATTTTAACATCATTGAATGTTAATATCTTCAGTGTAGTTTTTACATTTCACAGATTCATCCCACAGGAGGGACTGTACTCTTTGACGGCTGGTTTTGGCCCACGGGACGTACAGTATGTTTGACACCCCGCCTTCAAATCAAAGACCACTATTGCATTTTGATTTATTTAACTGTCCCCCTGGTCATTTGATTTCTTTTCGTTTCCCTCATTTCTGCCCCAGACCTTCACTTCATGTACAGGAAACATAACATTGAGGAGACTGAGTCATGTTTGGTTTTAGTGTCACCTCTTAATGTTTTGCCGCCTGCAGTCAGAGGTGGAGCAGCCATCTGGACCATGTGGAGGCTTCCAGAGGAGTTGCCGGTTCCCTGGTGTTCTGTGTCCTCCATCCAGGCTGATCTGTGGAATATATGTCGAATATATTAATCACACAGTCAGGAAGAAGAGCCCCATGGTCCAGTATGATTACAACACAGAGGTATTATTCATGTAACGTTCAGAGCAGGTGTTTAACACAGAACCAAGGCAGTTTCAGGTCTGGTCTGGTCCGGTCTGGTCTGTTCTGGTCAGGTGTGGTCTGGTCTGGTGTAGTCCGGTCTGGTCTGGTCCATTCTGCTGTGTTCCAATCAAATCTGGTCTGGTTTGGTCTAGACTGGTCTGGTGTGGTCTGGTCCAGTGTGGTCTGTTCCGGTCAGGTCTAGTCTGGTGTGGTCTGTTCTGGTCTGGTCTGTTGTGGTCTGGTCTGATCTGGTCTGGTCCAGTCCCATCTGGTCTGGTCTGATCATTCATCCCTCTGAGTCTGAATGTGTTTCAGGGGTAGGAGCTTAGTTTTGGATGTCACACACTCACTTCCTGTCTGAGGACGCTTCCATATGGTTCATAAAACCACTCATGTCCAAGATGGAAAGAAGCAATTGGAGTTGTTTTTATATTCTAGTAGAATATAACAAAACCAAATTTAGAGATGTAGGTAAAATTAGTCTAAAAGGTTATAAAACCAAGCTATTTGATGTACAAACTAGATGAAAGTATAGTCAAACCAAACTTAAAGAAGGTATTAACAGACCTGAAATTGGTAAAAGCAATATACAAAAACTGTAAAACCAAACTAAAAAGTGTTTAAAACAGACTAAAATTTGGTTAAAAACAAGTCTAATAGATGGTCAAACCAAACCATTTGATGGTTTAACCAGACTTAAAGATCTTTACTAAATTAAAGTATATTAAAACCAAATTTAGAGATGGTTTAAACCAAGTAAAGGTGGGTAAAATGAGTCTAAAGGATGATAAAAACAGACTAGAAATTGGTAAAACCAGCTTAATAGGTGGTTAAACATGTAAAAGATGGTAAAATCAAACTATTTGACGTACGAACTAGAATAAAACAGTAAAACCAAATTTAGAGGTGGTTTAAACAGAGTAAAAGTGGGTAAAAGGAGTCTAAAAGATGGTTAAAACAGTCTAAAAGTTAGTAAAAGGTGGTTAAAGTAGTGTAAAACATGGTTAAAATGAGGATGAGAAGACGCAGATGACAGGATTACCCATCATGCCTGTAGAAAAATGAATGTAACTATGGAGTATGCCATTGCATGAGTTGTTGATGCTGTTGTGAATTTAACATTGTTTACAATTTGATGATTTTAGTGAATGGGTCAGAATTTAAAAATCATGGAACAATGAACAACTTTTGAATTCTGATCAAAAACAAATTGTGAAAAGGAATATGACCTTTATTAATGTAAAGTGCAAAGTGTGCATGATATGCTCACCTGGATACTGGAAGGTTATTGTTCTGCTGCTGTTAGCTGGTGATTTAGGACATTTATATTATACACAATTTGCAAAAAGAGAAATGACAAAAATAGTGCTGTGTCAGATGAATTAACACGTTGTACGTAAGTATCAGTTCATCATAAATTATGTTTCAGCCATTTTTCATTTCACTATGACAACAAAAGTACTTGAACACAAAACATTGGTAATTTCAAATTCACATGTGGAAAGGATCATCGTCCCAACAGCACCTGAAGGCATCATTACTTCTGAATGAATCTAAGGAGTGATTGGTATTTACAGTTGTCAATCACATATTTAACCTGCTACCTGTCTGAAAACACCTGTGACTGGACAAAACATCCTGTCATGGGAGGAGAACTTACAGTCATGTGTTCTGTGCAGATGTCTAGTTTCTTTTCAACTAAAATATGCTGAATGATAACTATGGAGCAGGTTTTTCTGTTGAATAAACTAATTTATGTTCATCTGTTGACAGGAATGAAAACTGAAGACGAGATCTGATGACGCTGGAATCAACACAAACCTTCTGCCACAGAAACTGTCATTTAATATTTGCCAAATACCTTCCTGTAGCAACACAATCCTGTCATTAACACTTAGGTCCACTCAGTTACAGTCATCGTGCTAATGCTAGTAGGTTAGCTAATGCTAATGACTGTGATGCCAGTAGGTTAGCTTGTTTGTAGTAAATGAACACATGCTGTTCCACTAGTATGCAGCTGTAGTTTTACACCAGTCTGTACCTGCTGAATTTACCTGTTCACTACAGTTTATTTACTGGAACATTAGTGTGCTAGCCCAGCAGGCCTAGTAATCAAGATGGCCGACCCCTACCAAAACCAAATATACAACCAGGGTAGAGGAGATGCCTATGGGACATACGGAGAAGGAGGCGGCCATGACGGGTATGGTTACCAGGGCGACTACCCCCCACAGGAAGAGGATGCAGCGAGTGATGTCACTGAAGGCCATGATGAAGAGGATCAGATGTACGAAGGGGAGTATCAGGGGATTCCACATCCGGACGAGGTTAAGGCGGCGCAGAGGGCAGCACGGTGAGACGCTGTACAGAAAACTACACCCACAACTACACTTAGAACTGCAACTTCACCAAGAACTACAACTAAGCTTACACCTAGAGCTACAACTACACCAAGAGCTACAACTATACCTACACCTAGAACTACAACTACACCAAGAACTACAACTATACCTACACCTAGAACTACAACTACACCAAGAACTACAACTATACATAGACCTAGAACTACAACTACACCAAGAACTTCAACTACACCTACATCTATAACTACAGCTACAACTACACTTAGAACTACAACTGCACGTAGAACAACTACACCTACAACTACAACTACACCCACAACTACACTTAGAACTGGAACTACACCTACATCTATAACTACAGCTACAACTACACTTAGAACTACAACTGCAGGTAGAACAAATACAACTACAGCTACACCTAGAACTACACCCATAACTACACTTAGAACTACACCTACACCTACACCTAGATCTACAACTACTGTATACTGTATGTAGACCTACACCCAGAACTACACATAGAATTACATCTAGAACCACACCTGTACACAGGAACCTGGCATCCACATCAAATCTACACCCTGTGGCATTTTAACCAAAGAACCTTTGGACTCCAAACTATAAAAGTGAAACTCCCCCAACTGGATTCATGTATATTTCCTTTGGTGTTTGTAACCTGTCTTTCTTCTACTCTGTTTATTACGTCCAACACTATCTCTGACACTGTTTGTCAAAACTATGTCTAATTTATTCACTTCAGCTGACGGAAACGTAGATGTTTCACACTGTCTTCTTGTTCTCCTTGTTCTTCCTCTTTTTCTTATGTTTATTCTTTTTCTTAACTCATTTGACTTTTCTACCAGTTCTCATGGACTTGTATCCCATTTGATCAAACAATGCATCCTTTATATTATACTGCTTTGCCTAAATATTCACCCCCCTTGAACTTTTTCACATCACAACCACATACTTAAATGTATTTTTTGGGGATTTTGGCTGATTTCATACTGTTCCCTACCTCTGAGTTGCCCCAGTGCGTTAAGTGTGTTGTTAGTCTTGGTGCGATTGCACAACACATTATCAAACTCATACGATCGTGTTTTTACCACCTCAGGAATATCAGCAGAATAAGAATGATATAAAATTTTAGTCAACTTAATTATTATTTTGGCCTTTTTCATTGTCTCAACCAACACCTCCAGTGTTTGAGTTGAAGCAGGACAGGACATGGACATTAGTTCTGTTTTTACACTGACCCCTGTCTGTTTCAGAGTCGGTTTTCCACCACTTATGGTCTTTCTGGTTCTGGTTCTTGTTTAGGGCTAAGACTCGAACCCCGGGCAGCGCCGTGTCTGAACTACAGGAACTTTCTGAACAGTACGAGGACATCATGGAGGACTGTGGACACGGGAGGTTCCAGTGGACACTCTTTATTGTCCTGGGTTTGGCGCTGATGGCCGACGGAGTTGAATGTTTCGTGGTGGCTTTTGTTCTTCCGTCTGCAGAGAAGGATTTATGCCTGTCCAATGCAGAGAAAGGCATGCTGGGTAAGGATTGGAAGGATGCATTGTTGTTTAATGTCAGATGTTGGTGTCTGGTGTGTTTGGGTCCACTGGTTTGGTTTAGATGATGTTGGTTTGATCCATTCATTTGTTTATTTGTTTATCTGAGGCCCAGCTTTTGTTTGCTTGTTTATTTTTTATTTCAAACTTAAAACCAAAAACAGCAAACAAAAAAGCTAAGAAAGAAGACAAAAAATGACATATTTGAAAACGAGTGGAATGAAGTGTAATTTATATTTTATACTGTTCTAATCAGATAAATGGAATAATCGGATGTGACACGTTTACTTTCACTTCAGAAATTTCAAAAATCAAAAAACCCTGGTTTAGATGTTTCAGTCTAAAATTTTACCGGAGTAATTTCTAATTTTATCTGTATCTTCATTGGGACAATGTCTACAAAGTTTGTTCACAGTTTTGACAAATTTAGATTTTTTAATTTTTGTAAATTTTTGAAATATTAAAAATGTTCCTTTCCTTCTGATGGTCGATATTTTAATGGCTTATAACATGTAATTGGTTACAGATACCAGTATAGTTCCTATTGTTCACTGATAGATGTCATATGTGGACTATGAATTATTTGAGTTCTCCATCAGTGTAAGTACCACCCACTTCTATTGGGAGATTGATCTCCTGCGTCCAGACCACAGGACTCTAACATAATAATGTAAAGTGCTTTGGGTGCCTTGAAAAGCGCTATAGAAATCTAGCTAATCCATTATTATTATTAATATTATTATTATTATTATTACATTATTACAACTGGGGATTGATTCATATAGAACATGACGCTGACATACAGGGACAGTGGAACTGTTTTTATATGATAATCTTTGAATTTACTCTGAATTTTTCTACTAAATCTTTCATCTGTGAAGATGACATTAGTGACGTATTTATGAGGTTTTGAGCTTTTTTTATTAACACCCGTGGTCATAATCACACATTATTAGCCTCATTGACTGATGGTGTTTGCTGACATTAAATGCAGTTGATATGATGAGAGTAGAAGCTGATGCTGATCAGGGAGAAAATCGTTTCCTCTACATAAATCCTGGTGTGAGTACTGCAGTGTAATTAGCTAATGGGTGCTGAGAGGCACAGATGAATCAGCCCTTTGGTCGTATCGGGTTCATTCACAGACATAGTTCAGTATTAGGTAGGATACGACTGTAGAAGTACACAAGATGAGTTTACCAGGTTTGTTTGCTCAGTTCACTTTGAAACTAAACATTAGATAATTAGTTTAGAAATGACAGCAACGCTGCTGTTAACATTTATACTTTAAATTATTTTAGTAAAAGCATTTTAAACTTTTTTTTAGCTGCTGGTTCAACAGGCTGTGAAGGGGAGGAACATTTTTAATACCTTTGTTTAAGAGTGTTTCTAAGATTATTGGTCTTCTGCACAAGAATCTGGAAGAAACAAAGATATAAAGATAAAATAACGTTGCACTGTTAAAATTACACTTATTTTTCTGAAGACATTTCAGTTTGCACATATTTCAGATTATTCACATTACAGTGAACCTGTACGGGTCATGTTTACCACATTATTTGTTCCTTGTGTATTACAAGAGAGGCACAAATTCAATAAAAAAAATCCCCAAAAATGCACAAAACTGGACCTTTATATTAGGTGAATTATGCGCGGGGTCTGAACCTATGGGGAGCAGTCATTGGCTGTAAGTGATGTACCATCATTGATTCCAGGTGATCAGTGTGAGTAAACCAGTATCAGTCAGTGAGACAGATTGAGTTAAAATATGTGTTGGTGTTTGTTGTTTGTGCAGCCACATGATACGCAATCTTTTGAGACAGATACTAGTGAAAATTCACTACATGTACCTTTAAGGTTTGCCGGTTTTGTTTGACTCCCGTGTCTTCCAGTGTTCCTCTGTTCTCTTTGGTTCTACTCCACCCCCCACCCCACCCCCCATCTCTCCTCAGTTTCTCCTGTTGGTGTTTGTGTTCTGACTCAGCAGTCGGACTCGTCCACTCATCGATCCTGGTCTTGGTTCTGACCTTGGAAGGTCAATCTCAGCGTCACAACACCAGCCTCTGCAGTAACACTTACATAAGAGCCATATTTTCACCTCATCTTCTGGCCTTAAATACAGGATTTTAGGGTGTGAATCAGATAAACAAGGTCGGTCAGTATTAGCTTATGCACTTTAACTCAATATATAACAGGGATGTCAGACCAATATGATCTAAAGTGGATCAGACCAGGAAAATAATAACAATTACATGATGAAAATGTTTACATTTACAAACTATCCATTCACAATAGAATGTGAATAACATGAACAACCACAATCAGAAAAATAAGTGTAATTTTAACAATATTCTGCCTCAGTTTATCATTTCCACATGTACATTATAACTTACAGATCACAGTGGATCTACAAGTACACAAAACATTTAGTAACAGACAGAATATTGGTACAATTACACTGATTTATATTACATTTCAGGTTGTTCATGTTATTCACTTTTTTAAAGGTGTATATTTGACACCCTGGTTCTCCAGTCAGTGTCTCTGTGGGGTTTCAGATGTGAGTTTGATCTGATCTGGCTGGTTGTTGCAGTTCTCTCCCCTGTTGGATGACCATCTGTCAGGGCGTCGGTGTTTGGCAGCAGATGGGATGGCTGTCAGCGGAAACACGTTTCACATCCATGTTTAAAATGTTAGTTAAAGAAAAAGCTGAGTGTGTGGACACCAAACAGCTGAGACGAGAAAACCTCAGTGTGTAATAATGAACCTCAGACCATGTGGGTCACAAATGGTCCCTGTCATCATTAATAATAGCCTAATATTTGAAGAAAAACCACGTCACTGTAATAGTATCAGAGCCGTTGTACATGTTACTGATACTGGTTATACAAGTATAAATGTATATGTTCCCATTACACAGTTCAAATAAAGAACAAAACAAAAATTAAAAAAACCCCAAAACAATACATTTACATTTTCTTTAAACACTGACCTTACTGTCTTTGATTAAACTGCTTTTCCTCATCTTTATATTTATTTATAAATTATATTATATATTTTCCTTTTATATGTATTAATGTTTTTACTTTGATTTAATTCAAAAGCTGCTGCAATTCTCCACTAGAATAAAAATATGTGTCATCTGCAAATAACACAAATTTTAACACATTTGATGCCATGCACCTGTTGTATATACTACATTAAAGCATTTAGGACCTAAACCTGATCCCTGAGGTACTCCACATATTGTATTCATCAGTCTAGATTTATACTGATTCATTTGCACATATTGTTGTCTGTTGAGTATATAGTTCTTTAGTTTCTGTCTTTTCTCTGCAGGTCTGGTGGTTTTTCTCAGTATGATGGTGGGAGCGTTTTTATGGGGGGGCCTCGCTGACAAAGTTGGCCGCCGCCGTTGTCTGATTGTGGCATTGGCAATCAACTGCATTTTCGCCTTCCTGTCATCGTTCGCCCAGGGTTACGGCTTCTTCCTGTTCTTCAGGCTGCTCTCAGGAGTCGGGTAACGCACCTTTAACACCCTTAGATTTACCTCAAATCAGCGTTTCTGCAAATGCATAGAAATGTACTTTCAGGTTTGTTCAAGTAGTGTAGAGATAAGAAAACTAAACATGAATTAAGTAAAATAATGGAAAAACGTGAGAAGACAAGAATAGGAAGTTTGATTTTACATCACTAGACTGAAATAAAACAAAACCAAACAAAATTAATTTTCAAAAAATATTAAACTGAACAAAAATTTTGTAAAATAATGACAAAAATATTAAAGCTGAACAAAAATGTAATAAAATAATGAACAAATTTACCAAACTGAACAAACAAAATAAGGGAAAAAAATTATTAAAACTACACAAAACTTTAATAAAATATTGAACAAATTAAGAAAACTAAGCCACACTAAACAAAATACAACTATCAGTGAATGAATTTAACCCCCCCACCAGGAACTTTTGGACTCAAGGGTTTTTAAATGTTTTTTACCAGGTAATTTCTGAGGTATTTCTGAATCCACGGTAAAATTAAAGTTCCTGTTTTGATAAATGCCCATATTAAACTCATGTGATAAACAGTATTTACTCCTTTTCTCTCTTTCCACTGCAGGGCTTTTATCATTTTCCCTGGATTTAGAAAAACCTGGGCGTGTTTCCACTGAAATTACCAGGCATTTCCTAATAAGATCAAATGTCTTTCATGTGACTTAAGTCTTAACCCTTATTCCCTCTTCAGACATTTCTGTACTTTCTTCCCTTTTTTAAAAATTGTGTTGATCATTTTATCTGTGTATCTCAGCATGAAATTGGTAAGAACTTTTTAATCTAGTGTCTTTTACTCTTACATGTGTTTTAAACTCCCATAATGCGTTTTACCCCCCCTCCTTATCTTCATGACAAAAATGTACACACACACACACACACACACACACACACACACACACACACAAACTGATATAAAATCATCACACAGCTATATGTATTTTTTCTTTTTTCATAAATCTCTTAAAAAACTTCATCCCTGCTCAAAACTGCTAAACATTAAACAATTTTCAGCATTCAGTATATTCGTCAATATTTTATGTTGAAGAAAACATTGACATTTTTACTGTAATCTAACAGATTTATTGAAAAAAGCCTCCCAAAAAAATGTTGACATGATTTTACAGAAGTTATTTGTGTGTGTGTGTGTGTGTGTACATTTAAGAAATTAAAAAGGGCATAAGGGTTAATAGAACGTATTCAGAGCATCATTTACAGCCTCTTTGTGTGCACTGATGTAAACATTTGGTGAACATCTGGTCTTTTTACTGATCCTGCAGTATCAGCTGGTTTCAGCCTTTATTTCACTGGTTTGTTGAGAATCCGAGTCAGCGCAGACTCCAATAAGGATTTGATAGAACAGATCAAACCCATGTGTAAATGCAGACGGAGGCTGGGGTTTGACTGCACTGACACAGCACAGTCTCCATCCCAGAATAACCATAGGGAGTCCACAGGGATCTGCAAACCAGGTCATAGACTGAGCACAGTGCTAACACCCAAATACTGCAGATCTGAGGGAAATACTCTGAAAAGCACTCTGATGGCTCATTATTTGTGATTACTATAATAACACGACTGTTTTCATTTACACAAAAACTAAACTAAACTAATGCAAAAAAAAAAAAAAAAAAATTAGTGCCTTGTCAAGCAAGCATTCTTTTATGGTCATAGGTTGATTATTTTCAGAAAAAAAAAATTGTTGACTTATGACTAATAACTCTTTATCATGTACATTGAAAACATCAGGTTTACTTTCATCTCCTTAAAATGTGTAATATGTAACACATTTAATCTGAGGTAGATCATTTATAAAACATTGTACACCAGTTAATTGCAAGCATTTTAATAGTTTCATAGACTTTTACTGGTAAATAAATCACATAAACAAAACAAAATGAACAAAAATGAATGAAATAATGAACAAAATGAGGACAATAATCAAGAAAATAAAAGAAATAAAAATAGGGAAAATAATAAATGAAATGAAGACAAATTAATAAAATAATAAACAAAATTAATACAACAATCAAGCAATTTCATACAATAATTAAAAAAAATTAAATAATGAAGGAAATTAACAACACATTTAAGAGAATAATAAACAAAATGGACAAGAGGGAATAAAATAAATAAATATTTATGAAATAACACTTATTAAAGTCTGTAATTTAACACATTTAATCATTTATAAATAATTATAAACCAGTGTCACAAAAATATTCATACACAAGTGGAAAAAAGGAAAAATGTACACAATCTCAAATATTATCATGAAATATTTTTGATAAACTGTTTTTTGTGTTTGTATAGGTGTGAATGTATCAACACAAACAAATGAGAAGGATTCTTTAGTTTATTGTTTATTGTTAATTAGGTAAAATAACCAAACTAACCTGTGGACAGTTTGAGAGTCTGGTTTTGACCAGCTCTACATGTAAAGTGTCATGAGATAATTTGGCACTGTATAAATAAAATTTGATTGATTGAGTTCCAGTCTGTTTGAACTACTGATCATGTTCATGTGCTCATGTGTTTCAGAATCGGTGGAACGGTTCCCATCGTCTACTCCTATTTCTCTGAGTTTCTACAGATGGACAAACGTGGAGAACATCTGTCCTGGTTGTGTATGTTCTGGATGATCGGTGGGATCTACGCCTCCTTCACTGCCTGGGGGATCATACCCCGATACGGTAACAACTACACAATATACAACTACAAATACACAACTACACAACTACAAGTACACAACCTACCTACCATACCCTGATACGGTAACTAATACACAATTCTGACCCATCCACTAAAATCATCACATTATAAACTAGGGTAAATTCCTACACTAACACCCTTCTACCCAGCGAGTACAAAATGCACACTGAGACGTTTTAACATTTAACACTTGACCTAGCACAAAATTTTTTTTCAACAGAATTCTGACCAAACGACCCTTAAATCCTTAAATCAGAGCTGACACATGTTGTGTTCATGATGTGTGTTGTTTTGGACACGTGTCTGTTCTAGTCCAGTGTTTGTGTGTTTGTTTAAACCAGGCTGGGGGTTCAGTATGGGTACTGAGTTCCAGTTCCACAGCTGGAGGGTCTTCGTCCTGGTCGCCGCTCTTCCCGCCATCGCCTCCCTGGTCGGACTCACCTTCATGCCCGAGAGCCCTCGCTTCCTGTTGGAGGTCAGACTGAGATGGTGTTTATTAAACCTGGATATATACATCATCAATAAAGTCAGAATTCAGCAACTGGTGGTTTCAGCCCAGATCAATAAAGGAGCTCAGTGACACATTTATATCTGATCAATCACTGTGAGATGGATCAATACACACATTTATACCTGATCAATTACAGTTGGATCAATCAATACACACATTTATACCTGATCAATTACAGTTGGATCAATCAATACACACATTTATACCTGATCAATTACAGTTGGATCAATCAATACACACATTTATACCTGATTAATCTCTGTGGGATCGAACAACACACACATTTTTGCACGATCAATCACTGTGGGAATACACACGACTCCCGAGTGAATACACAGATCCAGAACATTTGGTTAATGTTGATACAATTACGCAACATTCTCTTAAATTTTCTCTTATATTTTCTCCTATATTTTGTCTTAAATTTTCTCCAGCATTAAATTTCTTTAGTATATCTTAGCATATTTTAGTGTATTTTATCATCTTTTTTCAGTATTTTGGTGTATTTTAATATATTTTTAAGCAGATTTGAGTGTATTTTTGAGTATTTTAGTGTATTCTACTGAATTTCTTGTACAGTACATGTTAGTGTATTTTTTTGTGTATTTTACCTTCTTTTCTCAGTATTTTAGCACACATTTAAGTAGAGTTCAGTGTATTTTTGAATATTTTAGTGTATTCCACCATATTCCTTATATATATTTGTGTATTTTTGCGTATTTTACCATCTTTTTTGTGTTTTTCAGTGTATTTTAGCATATATTCAAGTGGATTTTTGTGGATTTTTTGGGACACTTTTGTGTATTTTTTTGTGCATTAGTGTGTGTGTTTTACCTTGTTTTTGTATATTTCAGTGTGTCTTAGCATATATTAAGCAGATTCAAGTGTATTTTTAGTGTATTTTTGTGTTTTTTACCATCTGTTGTTGTGTATGTCAGTGTATTTCAGCATATATTTAAGTGTATTTTAGATCCAGAGGTGTGGGTGGGGGTATATAGTCCGTCCTTCTTAATATTTTTGTCCAACCCATTTTTTAAATTCTCTTTTCATCCGATTCTTTTCAAATTTCACACACATGCTCTATACCTTTTTTGTTCTTCATATGTGCCTTTCTCTCAAGTTTTGCATTTTTTGAAAAGTTTTTAAAAAGACTGAAAGTTAAGACTCCAAATCAATCCGTGGGTGGGCGGGGTACCAGTAAGCAGGAGGGGCAAAGGGTTGTGTGACTGGGCGGGGCTATTTATAAGTTCCGCCTCCTTTCCCCCACTTGTTTGTGTGTGGCTTTTTGCATGAGGATCAGTGTGTAAAGTACTTTGGCCAGTGTGTTGAAAATATCAGCTGGTAAATTGTGTGTATAAGATGCACAGACCTGGCAGTGAGTTAGGATGAGATTTACGAACTGATTTATCATCTAGAGTCAGTGCTTCACATGCCAGGTTCAGATTTATTTCACCTACAGTAACTTTTCATTTTCTGTGTGTTTTTTGTGGAACAGAACGCCAAACATGATGAGGCCTGGATGATCCTTAAGCAGGTCCATGACACCAACTGGAGGGCCAAGGGTCAACCGGAGAAGGTCTTCACTGTGAGTATCAACACATCTACAGTGGTGGGTGGGTGGGTGGGGTGGGGGGTCAAACATACGGCCCGTGGGCCAAAACCGGCCGCCAAAGGCTCCAATACAGCCCATGAAATGAGAAACTTACACTGAAGATATTAACAGTAAATGATGTTAAAATCATTTAGTTCAAGTTCCACATTCAGACCAATATGATCTAAAGTGGATCAGAACCAGTAAAATAATAACACAGTAACATATAAATAATGACAAATACTAATTGATTTGATTAATGCTTCTGTTTGTTCTAGAGTGAAAAAAGAAAAATGACATGGGAAATATTTATGTTTACAAACTAATCTTTCACAAAAAATGTGAACAAATATGAACAATAAATGTTTTTGTTAGATTTTTAGCGGTTTTTCTTTTCATTATTTTGTTCAATTTGTTGATTATTTGGTTCATTTTGGGGGTTTTTGTTCGATTTGTTGAGAATTTTGTTCATTTTGTCAATTCTTTTATACATTTTTGTTCATTTTATTTATTATTATTACAACACGAAATGTCTTAAGGAAAATCAGTGTAATTGTACAAATAGTCTGCCTGTTACTAAATGTTTTGTGTATTTTTAGATCCACTGTGATCTGTAAATAACATGCACTAATTGTAAGTTGGGGCATAATATTGTTAAAATGACTCTTATTTTTCTTATCAAATTCAAGGTTGTTCATGTTATTCACATTTGTAGTTTGTAGATGTTAACATTTTCATAATGTAATATACTTTTTTCTCTCTAAAGCATAGAGTAAAGTTTGTATTTGCCATTATTTCTAGGTTATGATGTTATTATTATGTTATTGGTGTGACTGTAGGACCTCCGATGTCTCCGATTTAGATGGAGCTGTTAGAATTAATCTGTTTTTGTGTGGTTCAGGTGACTCACATCAAGGCTCCTAAAACAGCAGAGGATGAGTTCATTGAGATCCAGAGTGCGACGGGGACGCCCATCCAACGCTGGGCCGTCCGCTCACTGACCCTGGGTAAACTGGTATGTACTGGAACAACATCAACAACAACATCCAGGGTTTATTTACATGGACTCAGAGTCACATGATGATCCACAACATCCTCCACTGAAAACCACCAGACACTAAACAGGCTTCAGTGGGATCATCCTGAAGTCATTCACATTAAACGTCATAATTAATCCTTAAATCTGACACTCAAAGGTCCTTAACTACCACAGATAAATGATATTTCTATATTTTCTTCGTACAGAGTTAGTCCAATGTATTGACACTGGTTCAACACAGTAACTATGAAGCCTGTTGGACAGTTACTTAAGTGTATTTTAGGTTATATTTAGAGTATTTCAGTGTATTTTTTTGTGTATATTATTGTATATTTTGAGTATTCTAGCATATTTTTGTATATTTTAGTGTATATTTCAATGCATTTTACTGTATATTTTGATTATTTCATTATATTTTTAGTGTATTTTAGTGTATATTTTGAGTATTTCATTATATTTTCTGTGTTTTTTTGTGTATTCTTTTGTGCATGCTGCTGTATAATAACTAGGAGGCCTGTTGAACTATTATTTATGTGAATGAAAGGAATGAAATTTTACCAAAGCTGCTGAGATAAATGTCTTAAAAAGTCAGAAATTCAGCTTCATCAAACCTGCACATATACTGATTGTGTATTATAGCATATATTTTGTGTATTTTACTGCAGTTTAGTGTGTATTTTAGTGCATTTTATTGTATATTTTAAACACTCTAACATATTTTTTGTATATTTTGGTGTATATTTCAGTGCATTTTATTGTATGTTAGTGTATATTTAGAGTATTTTACAATATTTTTTTATGTATTTTAGTGCATTTTATTGTATATTTTGAGTATTCTAGCATATTTTCATGTATTTTAGAGTATATTTCAGTGCATTTTAGTGTATATTTTGAGTATTTCAGTATATTTCTAGTGCATATTTTGAGTATGTCAGTATATTTTTTGTGTAATTTACTGTATTTTTCGTGCATGTTGGTGTATAGTAACTATGAGGCCTGTCTGTCTGTTATTTATATGAATGGGGGTGTGGCAGTACATATCGTGTGAGTTAAATGGATGTATTCGTGGTTCTCCGCTGTGTTTGTTTCCAGGTTCTGAAGAACGTTGCGTCTCTTGTTTCTGTTGAGCTGAGGTTTGCGACACTGTTCATGGCGGTCATCTGGTTCTGCATGGCCTTCAGGTGAGTGGACCACGTTAACAGTCCAACAGGTACTAAGGACAGGGAAGGCCTCGGTTAAACTGCACGACATGAAATCAGCTGTCAATTATATATTTAACCCCTTCCTGTCTGAAAACGCCTTAACCAAAACCTCCCACAGGGAACGTCTGGGATTTATGTCCAATGACAAACAAAAAAAATGACTGCATATGTTAACTGTTAAAACCATTTATTTAAAATCATTTTTGTTTTCAATATTTTAGTCAAAATATTGAGAATCTGGTCACTGGTTCCGGTAGAAGTAGTAGTAATGGTAGATATGTAGTAGTGGTAGATATGGAATAATACTAGTAGTAGTAGTATGTATTTATTTATGTATGTAGTAGTAGTATTATGTATGTAGTAGTATTAGTAGTAATAGCAGATATGTAGTAGTAGTAGTAGTAGTAGTAGAAGTAGTATTATGTATGTATTAGTATTAGGAGTAATAGTAGATATGTGGTAGTAGTAGTAGTAGTTGTAGAAGTAGCATTATGTATGTAGTAGTAATAGTAGATATGTAGTAGTAGTAGATATGGAATAGTACTAGTAGTAGAAGTAGAATTATATATGTAGTAGTAGTAGTAGTAGTAGTATTATGTATGTAGTAGTATTAGTAGTAATAGTAGATATGTAGTAGTAGTAGTTGTAGAAGTAGCATTATGTATGTAGTAGTAATAGTAGATATGTAGGAGTAGTAGATATGGAATAGTACTAGTAGTAGTAGTAGAAGTAGTATTGTATATGTAGTTGTAATAGTAGATCTGTAGTAGTAGTAGTAGTAGTAGTAGTAGTAGAAGTAGTATTATATATGTAGTAGTAATAGTAGATATGTAGTAGTATTAGTAGTAATAGTAGATATGTAGTAGTAGTAGTTGTAGAAGTAGCATTATGTATGTAGTAGTAAAGTAGATATGTATTAGTAGTAGATATGGAATAGTACTACTAGTAGTAGTAGTAGAAGTAGTATTATATATGTAGTAGTAGTAGTATGTATGTAGTAGTATTAGTAGTAGTAGTAGAAGTAGTAGTAGTAGTATTACAACAAACACCAACATAACCAAATCAACCAGGAAACTGAACAGACTTTATACTCTAAACACAGATCTGTCACAGATTTAGTGATCACACACATATTCCCTGTGGGTTTAACTCAGGTCTGTTTATACATATGAGGCATAAATGTGGATTGAAGCTCCTCTGAGGATGAGAATCAATCACATAACGATGCATTTGTGTTTAATTGTATAGTTGTTTATGTCTCTGTGCAGTTACTATGGACTGTCTGTGTGGTTTCCTGACATGATCAAACACCTTCAACGTGAGGAGTACGAGTCCAAAGTCAAGGTAATGGATCCATTCATGTCATTATTGATATTGATCATTAATTATCTGTAATCTGAACAAATGAAACATAAACTGAGGGATGTTCTTCTTCTAATACCAGCAGGAAGATGCACATGTCTATGGCACTAGTGGATGGAATTCATCTTATTCACTTAAAGTCAACATTCATTTAGGTGTTTTTAGTCATTTCCACTCATTTCTGTGTCATTTAAGGTGTTCCATAAAGTGCGAGTGGAGAATTTCCTTTTTAATTTTTCTCTGGAGAATCAGATCCATAAAGAAGAGGAATACATCCGTGACAAGTAAGTCTCACAAAGCTAAGCAAAACAAACAAACAAAACAGATTTGCAACAGAGTTAAAACACACCTGCATTACATCAGCAGTGAATGAAAATACTTCAAATGAATATATTCATTATATTCCACTGTAAAAATATCAAATTCTCTGCTAATTTTACTTTGTATAGACAGTTTTACCAATTTAAACTATCAAACTGTTTGCTTTAACGATCAAAATATTGATTATCTGAAATATCCCCACTATATGTTAACCTTCCAGTATCCAGGTGAGCACATTATGCACACTTTGCACTTCACTTTATAAAAGGGCACAACATGTTTTCTGCAAAATTTTGAAATATTTTGTTTATTTTCATAAAACATGAAGATGATGGGGTAGACAAAGGCTTTAATAGATCAACACATGACATATTAACCCTCCAGTATCCGGACGAGCATATGATGCACACTTTGCTCTTCATGTTATTAAAGGTCATATTACTTTTTTTTTTTTTTTTTTTTTTTACAATTTGTTTTAGGTCAGAATTCAAAACTTGTTCATTTTTACATGAATTTTAAAATTCTGACCCATCCACTTGAATCAGCACATTGTAAACTATGTTAAATTCACTAAGGGCTGTTTCATTGTCGACACAAAGGCACACAAACGCATTGCGGCGCATCGAGATGCATTGGCAGACATGAGGCATGCTTGCGTCTCAAAATGTGTTATCCATTTTTTTGATGCGCAACGCAGTGACGTGTGTAATACCATACATCACCTGTGGGGGCAATACGCAAGTGATGTAGTTTAATTTAACATGTTTCATTAAAAAATAAGGATTGAATCACAGATTACACCCTGCATTCTTAAATTTCTCTGACAAAAGCGTCACGTCCATCTTATCTGTGATTGGTTTACTTGGCACCTGTTAGTCCCGCCTTCATATTTGGTTTCAAGTGCCGCGATTCCAGATGGTTTTGTTATTGAGAAAGATGGACTGGGTGTAATCTGTAATTCAATCCATAGTTTTGAATCAAACAACCGACAACAGTTGTAAAGAGGTTTGTGGACTTGGCATTGACTTTGACTCGCAACAAAAAGAAGTCAGTGTGTATGACACATTGCGAAACACCCGCCCCCCAAGACTTGTGATTGGCCGATTTAAAATAGATTGGGCATAACTCGCAGCAAATGGAGCGGTTCCAGACCATTTGCTCAGTACTGATTACACTGAGAAAACGAGATGGCTGACCAGACTACAGATAATGTGCTTTCGGTGATTAGAAGGACGTCTATGGGCGGATACCAGAGGGTTAATGTACATGTACTTGTCTTGTTCTGAAAAAGCATCACTAACACTTTAAAACAGCAAATATAAGTGCTATTCTTCTACTCTATCAATCATTTCATTCTTATGTTGTTGTCACAAATTAGCATTTTTTTGTGTGTTTAAAACATTAGCGATATGTTAACAGGTTTTGCTAACTGCATATGCTAATGGTCAGTAAAGAGTCATTAACATTGTGAAGACAGTAAACCGTGCAGGTTTATGGACGCTTCACGTTTCCGTCCATGACAGGTTGGTATGACGAACTGCACTTTTAACCATTGTACGTCCATGTTCTGCAGCTTCACTCCTCATGACGGTGAACTGGGTAAAGACATTCTCCCTGGTTTTGGAATAGGATCAGACGGATTTCAGAAGAGATCACTTACGTTTTGGTTCTTGAAAATACACTTTTACCTCCATTTGCAGCAGCGTGAATAAAGACGTCCAGTCACTGGGTCTGAAAAAATATCCTCATGTTGACTTTTATCACCACGTTGACAACCAATAAGATCAGTCCTGCTTCAAAATTAACCTGGATGTTTCCTCAAATCAGCAGCTTCAGCAACTCCAACATGAACCAGCAATCAGTACTCATAGTTCTGCATCGATAACAGTTTAATTTGACCAAATGTCAGCGAATGTCAACAGAAATGGAGTGTGTAACTTCAGAAAGGATGAATAAAATGATGAAGATAATGAATAAAAATGACCAAAATAATCAAGAAAATTAACAAAATAATCATCACATTCAACAAAACTAACAAAATGATCAAGAAGATGAACAAAATTGAATAAAATAATCAACAAAATTAACTAAAACAAAATCAACAAATTGAATAAAATAATAAATCAAACAAAATAATCAACAAAATCAAGAAAATGAACAAATTAATCAACAAATCAAACAAGATATCCAACAAAATGAACAAAATTGAAAAAGATTTTTTTACAAAAATGAACAAAATAATCAACCAAATGAACAAAATTATCAACACAAAAAACACTAAGAAAATAATTAAGAAAATGAACTAAAATGAACAAAATAATCAACAATTCAAACAAGCTATTCCACAAAATTAACAAAAAAACAAACAAAACAAAACAAAAAACCAACCAAACAAGTGGTGCCAGGCACAACAAACCCCGCCCCTCACACATATTTTGCCCATTATAAGTAAATGGTAAGATTTTTAAAAAATCACAAAAAATTTGAACTTTGACCTACATTTCCCAAAATGTTATGACATCTATTCTGGGTCACTGGCAATCTATAAACCCAATTTGGTATGAATTCAACCAGTAGTTTTGCAGCTAAAGTGTTAACAAACAAACAAACCGAACCAAAAACAATACCCATTTCCTCCCCTTCAGAGGGCCTGGTAAAAATGTTTTTAATGTTTTTTATTAATATCCTTGATTGGTAATATCTTCAGTGTAGTTTTTGCATTTCACTAATTCATCCCACAGGGGGGATTGGACTCTTTAGTGGCCTGTTTTGGCCCACAGGCTAGAAACTGTTTATGTGACAAAACCAGTGAGTTTATCTTTATGGAAGTTTCACCTCTGACAAACTTCGCCCACATATACAGTCTGTGACACTGTATATGACTGAACTTCTATGGTTATGACGCAGAACCAACCCTGTGATACACACACACACACACACACACCTGACACACACACACACACCTGTTACATACACACACACGATACAAAAACACCTGATACACAAAGACACAACTGGATTAAACATGGAGGGTGAACATACGTGTGACAGTGTGTTCCACCAGTCAGCATTCAACACATAGCTCCACCCCCAAGAATTCCAGGAAACACTCAGAGGTTTTTCAGAATTCAGGTACAGTTAAAGTTCCTGATGTGGAAAAGGATCTGATGATGACAATCAAAAACAAATTCACACAAGAATTTTACAGTAAAACCTGTAAAACTGAATGTTGTGTATCACAGGGTAAATCTGGACAGATGAGTCCATGGTGTTTCCCCAGTGTCACCATCAGGGGGAAGCCATGACTTTGCCTCTGTGTTCTGCGTGGGCACGGCAGTAGAAGTCCATATTTTTGCGTCTCTTGGTTTGTTTGTGTCCATCCCATCCCCGTAGGTTCATCAGTATAGAGATGAAGTCGGTGAAGTTCGTGGACTCGCTGTTTGAAGACTGTCACTTCGAGGACATCAAGTCCACGGACACAGTGTTCGAGAACTGCACCATCCGATCCACCGTCTTCTACAACACAGGTACGTCCAGACGCACCATGACTTTAAGGTTTTAGGGGTGTTTCACCTTTTTTTTTTAACTGTTTTTTTACCTGTGTTCTTGCGGCTTGTGTAGTTCATTGATTGTATTTTATCTGTAAATATGTGTGTGTGTGTGTGTGTAAATCTATATGCAGATCTATCAAAGGCATAAAGAGATGCAGTTTGTATTTGAATCAGATGACGGATGTTTTTGTCAGTGAAATGAGGGGCTCTGTCTACAACTAGACAGAAAGTGAACAGAAACAGAAAGAGTTCCTTTTTGTTTTGTTGGTTAAATCATTATTTTTCGTTCCGTTGGTTGAATCATTCTTTTTCTTTCCAATGTTTGAATCGTTCACCGTCCTTGCCGGCGTTTTGTTGTCGTTCTTGTGTTTTCTTCAGATCTGTGGGAGGAGAAGTTCATCGACTGTAGACTGGAAAACACCACCTTCGAACACAACAAACATGGCTGCCATCTGGACACCATGGAGGAAAACGACGTCCTCATTTACCTGGTCAGCTTCCTGGGGAGTCTGGCTGTGTTGCCCGGTAACATCATCTCCGCCCTGTTCATGCAGAAAATCGGCAGAGTGAAGATCATAGGTGGGGCTGGAACCTTGACTTTTAAAACCACCACTGTTTCTGTCCTTAACCACATCTGTCCTCTGTCCTCTCAGGTGGATCCATGCTCATATCAGCAGGATGTACATTCTTGCTGTTTCTGAGCTCCAGCCAATCAGCAATCATCGCTCTGCAGTGTCTGTTCTGCGGCGTCAGCGTCGCTGCTTGGAACGGCATCGAGGTGGTGACGGTGGAGCTGTACCCGGCGTCCAAGAGGTACCGCATTTAAGGTTGAACTACTAATGGAATGAGTCTGACAACAAGCCAAGACCAGGACCACAGGGTCTGTGGAGATGAAACTGTGGCTGTCTGGAGGAGATACAAATGAAAACTATAATAAATAAGAATAAATAAATAAGTTAAATCACACAAGGTGAATCTGTAACAAGCTGACACCAATGTGAAGACAGTGTTGAAGGATTCTAGACACAATGAACAAAAATGAACAAATACTGACCAAACTAACCAACAAAATGAACAAAAATGAACAAATACTGACCAAACTAACCAACAAAATGAACAAAAATGAACAAATACTGACCAAACTAACCAACAAAATGAACAAAAATGAACAAATACTGACTAAACTAACCAACAAAATGAACAAATACTGACCAAACTAACCAACAAAATGAACAAATACTGACCAAACTAACCAACAAAATGAACAGATACTGACCAAACTAAACAACAAAATGACCAATAATAATAAAACCCCATGTTCTCCATGTATAGTTGCATCTTTTGTCTCTGTTGTCAGGGCGACAGCGTTTGGCGTTCTCAACGCTCTGTGTAAACTGGCGGCGGTTCTTGGCAGCTCCATCTTCGCCAGCTTCGTGGGTGTGACCAAAGCTATTCCCATCCTGCTTTCCTTCGCTGCACTGGTGGGCGGCGGCCTGGTGGCGCTCAGACTACCCGACACGCGAGAGAAGATCCTGCTGTGAGGTCATGTGATGCAAGGGGGTGGGGCCAAACATTTCTGCTTATTCTGGGAGGCTGTTTGAGTTCAGATTGAACAGAAATAAATCACTGCTGTTCTGTGTTTATTTATTTTCATATGATGTGAAATGTTTCATATTTTTGTGTAGGTTTAAGAGAAGAAAAAGAACAGTTAGAACATAATGAATTTACACAAAACACACTCATAATGTTTGTCAGAAATAATGTTAGTTTATGTCAATACAACTTTGGGCTGAATCGTCTTCCATGTGCATGATGGGAAATAATGTCAGACGTTACTGAATTTATTTGTCGATATTAAATAAACATTTTGTCTTGTCCTTTGAACCCTCTGGTATCCAGGTGAGCATATTATGCACACTTTACACTTCATGTTATAAAAGGTCATATTAGTTTTCGGTTTGTATTTGGTCAGAATTCAACAGTCGTTCAAGGTCATTGTGACGTCACATCTGCATGTTTGACGCTCTGTCCATACCAAGATGGTTTAGGTCATATCTGCAAAAGTTTTGTATCAGATAGGCCTTTGGTCCACATGAAACCAGTGTTTTTTAGTCACTGAAACCGCAACTTTTTGAAACTGGGTCCTAGAGTGGATAAATTTGAAAACGCTGGTTTCACGTCTTCGTCTGCACGAGCAAACCGCAACTTTTCTAAAACAATGATGTCATAGCCCCACCTCTTGAATCGTTCATCCCAGACGCAAGACAGCACTTCACAACAACAACCGTGGCGAATTACAGAGTAGTGCCCGTGCTACAACAGCTATTGAGCTTATTGGAAATATTGAATGAAAATCTTCGGCTACTTTTTCTTTACAATGAGCAACAGACAACCACAGCTAATCTACCACAGAGAGGGGAAACCAGAAGGGCAACCAGGAGGGACCAAACCAAGTAGAGCCAAGCAAGCGTTATGCATATGCTCTATGTCTTCTTCGCTGAAACGACTCTGTCTCACTTTTTTGAAAACGACAAAGAGAAAGATAGGATAGGAAAAGTTGTGGTTTTGTGTGGACGTGGCCTTAACCTTTGACCTTAAGGTTTGAGATGATGATGCAGACGTAGTGGATGGCTGTGATGTGAGTCTGTTGAATCTGATCTGGGATCTGTCACCTCTGCCACAGTGGAAAAGGATAGAAGATAGAATAATAATAAATACATGAATCATAAATGTCATGTTTGTTCAGCTTCAGGGTAAATTCTATCACATCTTCATTTTCATGTGTCCACTCCAGGGTTAAATCTGTTCCGTGTGTTTAGTCGATGGGACTCTTGTACAGTTTGATGTTTCATATGTTTTTATTTCAGAGGGTTTTGTTCTGCACCTGTTTGTGGGATATTTTCTGTTTTTTTTGTTTTTTTTTTGGGATGTTTTACTGCATCTCCTCTGGGTCTGGATGGTTGGATTCATGTGGTCTGTGTCATGTTAGTCCTGCTTTTACCCATAGAACTGAGGTGGTTCTGGTTCTGACCGTTCAGCTTCATCTGTACTTTCATCATTATACATTTGTACATGATACTTATTCATCAGCTTCAGTTTCAGATAAGTTCAATGAAGCAGGACAATGTGGTTACTGTTTATTCCTGTTGTAGTATCTGCTGATGGAAATACTGCAGTTATTACTACATGAATGTACTTTGTTTGCATAATTTGGTGTGAGTATTACCAGTATCATCCCTCCGGTATCTGTCCAAAGAGGCCCTTAATAAAACACCTGAAGTGCATAATCTGCACAGTAGAGTATTAATGTCAGAATGTTTTTCATAGTTTGTTTTTAACTTTTTTTTTTTTTTAATTTCAACAGTATTTAATTAATAATTTCATCAACTTTTCAACAAATACTCAATAACTGTCATATTTTTAACCCTTTAAATGCCATATTTGCAATGTAAACAAACCATTTTCTCCCCATATTCTACATAAAAATTGTATTGGTTTTTATTTTTTCATCCTGGCATATGTCAATGATTAACACCAACATTGGTTAACATATGTTATTATTTTTTTGTTCTAGGTCAAAGGTTAAATGCTAAAATGTGTCAGTGTGTATTTTGTACTCACTTGGTAGAAGGTGTTAGTGTAGGAATTTAATACTGTTAACAAGGTGATGATTTTAGTGGATGGGTCAGAATTTTAAAAAATCATGTAAAAAATCAACAACTTTTGAATACTGACCTAAAACAAATTGTGAAATGTAATTTGTCGTTTAATAACATGAAGTGTGAAGTGTGCATAATATGCTCACCTGGATGGCAGAGGGTTAAGAATCCAACAGCTCTGCTTTATCACATTTTAACTGCACTGTTAAAGTTATCTGTGTTATAATAGAAGAAACTGTATTCAACAGCCAGTATTTAATGTTCTTTCACCACATTATTTCAATAATAATAATACTAATAATATTATTATTCTCAGTCTCAGTTTGTCGCATTTGAACACATCACAGCATCTTTTCTAAATGTGTGGGATGGTCCTGAAGACGTTATGGTTTAATAAGATTTAGACACAAAAAAACACTTAAATTATAGTTAAGGTTAAAGGTTGAGGGAAAAGGCCAAAACAAGAAACACAAAAAAAATAAATAAAAACAGCATGAAATGGCTCAAAAAAGATTTCTCATGTGTAAAACCATAAAACCTGGTGTTCAGCCAACAAACCTACAGTGTTTTTTTTTTTTTTCAGTTGTAAATTAGAAACAGGAAATGGATAAAATCATTCAGATAAAAGTGATTTTAATTTTTAAGTGATAAACGGACTGGGTTGAACTAATGGAGGAAGGTTTTTGTGGTTTGTTTTCCTTCCATTATGAGTTGATTTTTGACCATTTTACCATTTATTCGACCCCCAGTAAGAAATATATAAACCAAAAATAAAAACAGATTCAGATTGGGTCAGATCTCCCATTTTATATAAATGATGTTAACATCATTTTAGGTCAGGTTCCACATTCAGACCAGTATGATCGATTATAAAATAACAGAATAAACTATAAATGACAAATACAAATAATCTCTTTGTTTTAGTGTAAAAAAGTAAAATCAAACAAAAATGTTTACATTTACAAATTATACAGATAATGTTCATTTTGTTGATTATTTTGTTAATTTTTGTTCAATTCTTTGATTACTTTGTTTTTGTTAAATTTGTTGATTATTTTGTAAATTGTGGTGATGTTTTTGTTAAGTTTGTTGATCATTTTGTAAATTTTTTGTTCATTTTGTTGATGTTTTTGTACATTTTGTTGATGTTTTTATACATTTTGTTTTTGTTCACTTTTGCTTCTTTTTGCTCATACTCTGGATCATGATTCAAGTACTCCAGCTTTACTCTCTTAAGACATTTCAGGTTATTCACATTTTTGCTAAATAGTTTGTAAATGTAAATAATTTCATGTAATTTTATCTTTTTACCCTAAATCAAAAAGAAACATTTGTTGTCATTATTTATACATCATTGTGTTATTATTTTACTCGTCTGATCCATTTTAGATCATATTGGTCTAAATGTGGAACCTGAACTAAAATGATTTTAACATTGTTAATTTCTTCAGTGTAATTTTTGTATTTTGGTCCGGATTGGACCCTTTGCCGGCCGGTTTTGGTCCATGGGCCGCATGTTTGACACCCCTGCTTTAATACTGATCCTCTCTAATGGTCTAAATGATCCTGTGTATTTTAACGTCATCTGTCAAAGCCTTCGCTTGTTTGAATATGTTCCAGTGGCTCCTGAATACAGTCAGTTTCTATTGGTTTCTTTGTTATTTTATTTTGTTTTATTTTTTGGATTTGTTGTCTGTGATGTTACTGTAAAACTGAAACAAAAAGCCATAATCTGTTCTGTCTAAATTATTTTATTGTATTTAAACGATTGTGTTTGTTGGTGATGAATGAGGAAAACGTCTGTGAAAACATGTTTCTGGTTCTGTTTCTGTTAAAATGTGTTTTTGTGGCTGACTCAGACCAAATAAAATGGTTTCATCAATGCACCGAGTTCATGTCACAGCCTTTGGTTCCTTATTCAGTCACTAAGATGACAACGACTACAACTATTACTACTACTACTAATAATAATAATAATACTAAAACTACCCTCTGTGTGTTTTCTAATACTAAACCCACTGGATCCTATTTAAATTGTCTTCTGGAGCCACTCGTGGATCTCCTGTTGGTTCTGATCCAACCACTTGATGTTGACTTTAGTTTTCTCCAGAGCCTGATCCACAGCTGCGGAGGCGGAGCCAAAGCCAGAGCCTTTATGCGCCTCCACAAACTCCTGCAGCTGCAACAACGAAAACAGACATGAGTTCCATGTATGTAGGTGACGCAGGGTTAGGGTTAACCCTGGGAACATGGGTACGGTAGGGTCAACCCTGGGAACATGGGTACGGTAGGGTTAACCCTGGGAACATGGGTACATTAGGGTTAACCCTGGGAACATGGGTACGTTAGGGTTAACCCTGGGAACATGGGTACGGTAGGGTCAACCCTGGGAACATGGATACGATAGGGTTAACCCAGGGAACATGGGTACGGTAGGGTTAACCCTGGGAACATGGATACGTTAGGGTTAACCCTGGGAACATGGGTACGTTAGGGTTAACCCTGGGAACATGGATACGTTAGGGTTAACCCTGGGAACATGGGTACGTTAGGGTTAACCCTGGGAACATGGGTACGTTAGGGTTAACCCTGGGAACATGGAAACGTTAAGGTTAACCCTGGGAACGTGGAAACGTTAGGGTTAACCCTGGGAACATGGGTACGTTAGGGTTAACCCTGGGAACATGGGTACGGTAGGGTTAACCCTGGGAACATGGAAACGTTAGGGTTAACCCTGGGAACATGGGTACGTTAGGGTTAACCCTGGGAACATGGAAACGTTAGGGTTAAACCTGGGAACATGGGTACGGTAGGGTTAACCCTGGGAACATGGGTACGGTAGGGTTAACCCTGGGAACATGGGTACGGTAGGGTTAACCCTGGGAACATGGGTACGGTAGGGTTAACCCAGGGAACATGGGTACGGTAGGGTTAACCCTGGGAACATGGGTACGGTAGGGTTAGGGTTAACCCTACATGTGTTAACTTAGACATACCTGTTGGAGGTCGGTGGGCGTGGAAAACCTCGCTGTGACGCCACTGATTAAGGATGCGAAGGAGAATGAGCCCACACCATATCTATACATAGAAACAAGTCACCGTAAGGCGTTTCCATAGCAACATGGAATGAAATGTTGACAAACAATGAAACTGGAATGTGTAATGGAGTAAAGAGACACCTGAAACAGTATGAAAAATACTACTACGACCAGTAATACTATCACTAGTACTACTACTACTGCAATTATATGCTACTACTACTACGACTACTATTTCTAAAATCCATGACTTTACTACATGACTGTGTCGATTAGTTGTGTTTGGTGTTTAGTGTCAGGTTTCTGGACACCGGAGGGTTAATTATGACTCACTCTGTGAACATGTACGTCCACTGGTCCCTGACGAAGTCCCACGCCAGACTCTGTCCCACTCGGTTTCCAGCCACAGACGTGATGACGGCGGTGGCGTCCTGTTTTCGGATCAGAGTTGGGTTCAACGTGTACGACAGATACCTGAAACAGAATCACATGACCAGTTCAACACCACACACCCAGGTGTTATCCAGGTGGGTGGGGTCCATATGGGGGTGGGGCCACACCTCTGCAGCAGCTCTGTGTTACTGGTACAGGCTAACGCAGACATGAGTTTATCAGCTTCACTGGCCACAGTCGCAGACTTGAACTGGACCCAGGTGAAATTCCACTCCGCGTGCCCTCCGGTCGCCATGGCGCTGCAGTAAACCGCCGACCGCAGGTTCGGATGGATCCTGGACAATGAGACAGTCAGGGTTCAATAAAAATATGGAAAAAGAATCAGAACTTACAGACAATAATCAAAGCACTGACGGGTTGTGTTGAGGGTCGTCCATCCACTGTCGGAACCAAGTGGACGTCAAGTTCTGACATTCAGCGAGTCCGGTTCTACAGGCAGTTCGGACAGCATTCACCTGGTTGTACCTGCAGGAAAACAAACACATGATAAACTAATGACAAAGAATAAAACTTGTCTGAAATTGGCCTTTTTACAGAAAATTTTAAATGTCTGATTGTTTTCTCACAGATCTATCTATCTATCTATCTATCTATCTATCTATCTATCTATCTATCTATCTATCTATCTATCTATCTATCTATCGACTGAACATAAGAACAAGTGTATTCAACCTGTTGCCTATTTTAATATTTTTTTTCTTCACTTCTGTTCAGTTTGTGGCTTATTTTGTTCATGTTACTTTTTATTTTATTGATTTATTAATACATTTTAGTTCATTTAATCAATCACTTTGGCTGTTTTTGTTAATTTCGTTGCTTATTTTATTCTTTTTTTTTTTTTTTTACTTTGTTTTAGTTCATTTTTTCCACGTTATTTATCAGTTTGTACTTTTTTTTTTTTTTATTCTTTTTTTTTATGGGTTGAATCACTCACCTTCATCCTGGTACAAGTCCTCCGTCCTACTTTTTTATGTGGGTTTGTGTGTGTCCAGATGTGTGTACTATACTCACTGGTCAGTATGTCCGTCTGGAACTTGAGTCCAGTTTCCCGTCATATTCTTGAAATACATGAAGAGCGGAGTCACCAGTTTCTTCATATAATCCTACAGAGAAGTGGACATGACCAGCAGCATGTGAAGATCAGTCCTGTTATTACAGATCCCACGTGGTTCCTGTCCACATGTACTTTTATTCACCTGCAGAGGCTGGTACACTTCAGTCCGGTCCAACATGAGGTAGTAGTACTGCATATTGTCCAGGGCTGACTGCCAGGGCATGTACTCGGTCTCTGCACTAAGGTACAGGGTTGTCCTCAGAGCTAAGGTGGTGGAGATGAGCTGAGCCCTGCACAAACACAACATATTCATTGTTTCATATCATCTTTACGCACCACTAGAGAGTTGTGTCTTTTAATTCCGTTGTATGTATGTGTAATGACAATAAAGGCATTCTATTCTATTCTATTCTATTCTATTCTATTCTATTCTATTCTATTCTATTCTATATTTAAGTGTCATTCCACTATATTCACTAAACATATATACATTTCTATATTGTAGTGATGTGACGTTCATGAACAAATTGAATCTTTTGAACGGCTCTTTGAAATGAACGATGGGAACTGAGTCTTTGTAAAGAGCTGTTCTTTTTTTTTCTTTCTTTTTTTTTTTTTTTAAGGAGGGAGTGTCTGATTGCCTGTCAATTTAGCGTCACTGGGGAAAATGCACTACAGTTGTTAAGGTATTTAAGTACAGTCTACTCTCGTTATACCGCCAACTTCCGTTCACGGCCAAATTGGCGGTATAACGAAAATGGCGTTACAACGGGTTGCGTCCATAATGTGCATGTCTTTACTATATGATGTCTATGCTGCCTCCGTTAACCCGTTCTAATTGCGTTTCTAAATAAATCTTTATTCTGTTATGTTGTAAGGGATCATTTAAAGTGGGGACACATTTTAAGCATTATTATACTGTGTCGGGAAATGACACCCCATCATCTTGAGGCTTTGGCTTAATCCCACGTCCTCTTCCCGACATCCTGACCTACTGAGTGTTCTGCGATAAATGAACGGTGGCCGTTCCGTAGACCTACTCATAGCTTGTCGCGATCAGCGTCTGGCGCATTTGTTTCAGTGCATTGTTAAAATTTATGTGTACTCGATGGCAATCACGCTGGCGGTATAACGGTCGGGAAATCAATGGTATAAGTGTTGTTTGTGCATGGAACTGGGCTGGCGGATGGCGATAGGCGGAAATGGCGGTAGCTAATGGAATAATGCATTGGGGATTTTTGTGCAATGGTTTTGGTCGGCGGTGAGCGAAAATGGCGGTATAACGGCGGGTGGTTTAACGAGAGTAGACTGTAACTGCAATGATAGATTGCTTCTGTGTTTTGAGCATTTTTTCTGTATGTTTACCAACATACTGTTCTTGTTCTGAGAATTACACTGTAGTTCAGGTATTTAAGTAACTGCAGTGATTAATCACTGTTGTGTTTTGTGCAATTTTTTCCATATGTTTACGCACATTTATTGCTCTTGTTTTGAGGAGAATAAAATGTTATTTCATAAGAAAATGTTTTATTTTATTCTTCATTTTTAGGCTACAGACTAGTCCACATAATGTACTGTGATGTTTTTTGTCAAATTCCAGCATTTGCCTAATGTCACCTCTCATGTCATGTATTTAGCCCACACATTTGAACTAACTATTCTTTTTTACAGTAAGATAGTATTTACTGCCACACCAATTAAACACCTTTAAAATGTAATGTCAATCATCACATGTAGCCTATTTAGTCATTAAAACATTGGTGTTTCAAAATAATGCTAAAAACACAAAAAGAGACAGTCTTTTCAACGGCTCTTTTCAGTGAACGGCTCCTGATTGAACGGCTCCCTTCAAAGAGCCAAAAGTCCCATCACTACTATATTGAACAGGTGATGCATTAATATCTTTTTTTTTTTCTTTTGAACAATTAACATTGAACAGTAAATATACATAATAGTATACAACAACAAGGGTAGAAAGTTCCATAATTCACAAAATCTTTTACATTATATAGAGAAATACATGTAAGTACAAACATTAGGAAAGAAAAAATAAATAAATAAAAATAATAAAATAAAATAAATAAAATTAATGTCCATATTAAACGTTCAAAATGGTACCTACTACCATGATTGTTTTTATTTTACATACTATTGGTTGTTGGTCAAGCCTGTTAATTAACTGTAGAATCTGATTGGCTGGTGGGCGGTTCTTAGAAAAGGAAGGCGAGATGTTGGAGTTTGAGAGACGATCGTGGGGCGAAGCGAACGAAAATGAGAGAGAAAATGGATTAAATTCCGAATAAACTTGGATTTTGCAGTCGTTTGTGAGTTTCACGCTGTGTGACATTAGAACAAAGAGGATGTGGACTTTCACATTGTAAGAGACTGTTAAGTTTAAGGTATGGTTGGTGCGTTAGCGGCGCTAGCTTAACCAGCTAACTAGCCTAGCTTACCCCGGGGATCCACGTAAGGGGTGATGCCGGTGTCCCCACGTCGGAACGCAGACCACCACCAGCAACGCCCCCCCCCCTCCTACCAACCCCCGAGGAGGTACAATACTGGAACTGAGTGACTCTGACCGTGGATTTGTGAGTATTCACCTTCACCTACTTCTGCTGTTTGGAGAAAACTGTACTGTACTGTTGACGTCATCAGGGGTAGGGTTAGGGTTTTTGGCTCATGCGGGTATATATCATTATTAACACTTAAATAATTTTAATACTTTTCTTTTAAGTCTTTAGCTTGTTACAGCCACCATTCTAAGTCTGACTGCCTGACAGGACTAACCCTAGTCCACATTGTTATGAATAACATTATCTAATGCTATAAATTGTTTTACACGTTATACCATCTAGTCTAACAATAATACTTTAACGGTGAGTTGAATTTAGCCGACGGTGTTTAATGTATCACTGTTAGTGTCAGGTTATGGAGTTCCACCCCCACTCCTTAGCAACTCCAAGTTCTTGTGCAAGTATTGTCACTTCAGGCTCCAAAATATGTCTGTTGTAAAATAGCAGTTTTGAGACATCACCAGGAGGTGAAGTATTGGGTGATATTGTAGAACTATTCTTTTTACAGCCTGTCTTGTCAACAGGTGATAAGACAAGGATTTTCTTTATTTATTTTAACTGTAACTCATCATCTAGCACATTAATGTGAAATAAATATGATTAAAGTATTGTAAAACCTCTACACTAAGCAGCTAAACTGACCTGGCAAGGTTGAAAGCATCATCCAAAAGCTGGACTCTGTTTATCAGTGGAATCACCTGGAAAATAGATTTAAATGTGTGTAAAAACATGGTAAACAATGGAATTACATTTAAACAATAATACTTGCAAATGCAAAAAGTTACAGAAACAGGAATAACAAAGAAAGCAGAATATCAACTGTCAAACAGAAGGAGAAAACACATCCTTTCTTTTCCTAAAGTCTGTCTTTGTACCTGATGTTCTGAATGAAGTTGATTGAGGAGTCTTTCCCAGTTTCCCAGGTCATAGTTGACCCGGTAATAACCAGTCACATTGATGTTTCCCAGAACCCACGAAGCACCGCTCCTCATCCCCAAATTCACCTCTGAACAAGAACAAATACGACTAATAAACCACAAAACTAAACATCGTTTCCACCACAGATATGAGTCTCTAATCTACAGCATCAGCATATATTCAATACCTGTCTGTTTTTTCAGCCACCACACGTCTGTCTGAACCTCACCAGACTTCATCCATCTGACTGGAACCACCCATTCATACCTGCTCAGAGGACAAAATATTTATTTATGACTGTATCAGGCGGGAATGGACACAAAACAGCAAAACAAAACTGACTCCTCTTCTCTTGTGACTGTTATTAATTCCTAATAAATATCCAAGCCATTAGAGGGTGGTTGCGTGTCTCATGCAAGCACAGATTTGCTCCATTGAGCTTTTTCCATACAAAACTTGATGTTTTTTTACTGTCTTTACCACAAACAGAGACCTTCTTGGCTCATACAGTTACCTTCAATTTGATAAAACATTATGTGTAAATGGTGACACATTGATTTATCTCATCACTTGAGGAGGTGGAACTTCGGCTCTTTTCTGTTTATGTGTTGAGAAATATATTTACATACTCATAGGGTGATATAACTGTAACGTTAGATTCTGGATCCAGCAGAAAGTGCTTCTGGGATACAGTTCCTGTGGCTGTGTCAATGGTAACTACCGGAAAACCCATCTGAAGGACCCAACGGTTCATGATGTCACGAACTGGACAAGGAAGGGACACATTATTGTCCATCACTGCCTGTAGATGAAGAAAATACCTACATTAATATAAGTTCAATAAATAATTTAGGCAACGGCAGTTAATAATATTACACCATTGTTAGTTTTGTGTGTATGAAACTGATACAGGTGTGAAAATACATTAAGGTTAGTCTTCAGCTCACCATTTGTAGATGGTGCCACAATTCATTCCCTACTGTATTACTGTAGGCAAAGGAATTGAGGTATGTCTACAAGGAAAAACAACAAATTTTAACATCAGGTCAAAACCGTTTTTGACCATAATGTGAATAATGCATTTAGAGAAATGAACAAACATACACTGAGGCCCTGGACAAAGACCGGCTCTGAGAGGAAGTCAGATAACATCCTCAACACTGCCGCACCCTGAGGACAAAGACAGGACTGTTAGCATTGGACGATCGTAACATGAGAACTAGAAACATATCAGTCCACATTTTCACCACCGTCACCCCTGGTCCAGAGACCTCATAGACATCCACCACTCAGCTATAACCATGTGACCAGTGACATCAGTAATACTGAAAATCTGATTACAATGGGACCGACCAGGCACCAAGTGAATATTTAGTCCTTGAAGATGTGTTGAAAGCAGCAAAAATTGGCAGTGTAAAGATCTTAATGACTCTAACAAGCTTCACTGGGTCAGAGCATCTCCACAACTACAGGTCTTGTTGGGTATTGCCAATCTGTGCTGGTTAACACAGATCAATCGTGTTTTAAGGAAGGAAAACTGGACCTCAATCTGATCAGGCATCTGTGGGAGGTGCTGGACAAACAAATCCAATCCATTGAGATCCACCTCTCTACCACCAGGACTTTGGGAATCTGCTAGCATCTTGGTCCAGGTATGACAGGACACCTTCAGAGATCTGTTGGAGTCCAGGCCTTGGGTGTTTTAGGTTCAAAAGAGGACCTACACAGTATGAGACTGGTGAGGGGCAGCTAATATGATGTTCCCACAGATGGTAGGTACTCATCACTGGAGACTGGGAACACCCAACAAGACCTGCCGTGGTGGAGAAACACTTGATATGTCAACTTGGTGTTTTTTGAAATCCCTCACATCCTCACACTCAGTACGTTTACATGCATAGCTTACTGAACCACTTAATTGTTCGGTTGTCTTTGTCCCAGTCTACCTGCACAGGAGTGTATTCAATTTATTGATGAAATCATGTCTTCTCCAGTACAGTAGGTGGTAATATTCACTCTTTTAGCTTGTTAACGTATGCCGTCACAGACACAATAGTCAATAGTGAGTTATCAATCATTAACCCAAAGGTAAACTGGAACCACAATGGACAGCATTGTAAATTTATACATAGTGTACTTTTTGTTAACTGTACTTCTTGTGCAAATGAGATGCATGATGTTGTCTTTCCAGGTTAGGATTTGGGTCAGAACACCTGGTCCCAGTTCCAGTCCAACTGGTCTGTTTATATGCAGGAGTAGATCTACTTTCAATCACAATATCTAAGTGTATTAATCTGAGTATTAGAACTTCAATTTCAGTCGAGCTAACACATTTATATGCACAAGTCCAGTTATAGTTGGACCAACACAATAATTAAGTCTTGTGAGCGTCATATAAATGTACTGACTGTTCTGCTGCTTCCAACACACCAACTTCAAGGTCTAGTTGCCTAATGTATCAATGCCACTGGAACCATAAAATCATCATTTTCACCACTTCACTGGTAAATAGCAACAATCATGTGGTTCATTGGTATAAATTGCAATGCAGAGTTTATGCTTACATTTCTGATTTTCTGCTCTTTGTGAATATTTATCATGAACTACAGCAAATTCAAACCTGGTCTTAGCCTCCATACCTTGCTGTATGAGATGGCATCAAACTGCTCAAGGATCTGGTTTGGTAGGATGATACTGTCCTCATCAGAAGACAGAGGATGAGAGGAGGCCAAGGCATCAACAGCAAATACTCTGTGCACGTCATCAAGGACGATCAAGTCTTTCTGGATCAGACAGGCAGGCAAATGGATGTTTGTAGACTTGAGGGAAGACACTTATAGGCCAAGAAGGTCTATGACAAATTTATCCTCACCACATTCCATGTAGGCTCAGCATAGTCGGCTCCAAGGTAAGAGACATAGGAAGCAAAGCCCTCATTGAGCCAGACCTCATTAAACCATCTGAGAGTGACCAGGTTCCCAAACCACTGTGACAACAACAGACCTGTTACTCATCGACTCATTTAGTCAGAATGTAGAAGACAAACATCGCCTCACCAACCATATGGGCCAGTTCATGGGCAATGATGGTGGCAGTGGTTTCTTTATTCCTGTTGGATGAAGTCACAGGGTCATAAAGCAGGTGGGTTTCTCGATACGTCACTAAACCCCAGTTTTCCATCGCACCAAAGTAAAAGTCTGGCAGAGCAATTTGGTCTGTGAAGCAGAGAACAGGTTTAATGGAAGGTAATGGAGCAGTGCAGTGTTTCCTGTGGAACTGATCTGTTGGTGCGGCGGTGTGTAATGGGTGTGCCGTGCCGCCCGCAGAAGTGAAAATTAAACTTAACACTCATTTATCTTTTCCCTACCTCCTGAAGCTTCGCAAACTTTCATTTGAGGGGGCAGGATGTCTGTCCTGTCCTATTATATATTATACACATGTATAATAAGTCTAATACGATGGTGATGATTGTTTTGCATGAAATGTATGGTGTTGTGGCAAGGATTTTGCCGTTGTGCAGCACCACAGCAAAACCTTTGTAGTGGAAGCGATGCAGTGGTTTGAAAGTGAAAACAAACGTGATCCAGTGTCATCATACAGACAAAATACAAACATGTTGAGTAATGTTTTGTACTTCTGCTGAGTCAAATTGTTCTTCAGGACAAGCCTCACCTGACTTGCTCAGAGGGTAAGAGATGTTGTAATAGTCCTGGAAGAAGTCCAGTATAGGTCCAGTAACATTGAGGGCGTAGTTTCCTTGCCCGGACTCTATGGCCTTCCTCCGAGCCCAAATACGGATCTGAACCAAACAAATGAGTCAGTCAGTTACCATGTAGTCAACACACAAATAGGCCAAGATATAGCATGATTGCAGTTAAATTTCAGTATAAATCTCATATTCCCACAGCAGGTAAGCGCAATTCAACACCCAGACCCTCAACTATAGGGAGATGGTGTTGGGGTTTTGTTTAGCTCAGGCCAGTATAAATGTATTCAACTGCATTTGAGAGGGAATGCCTGCTTTCTGTATTTAACCCATAAAGCTCCAAACATCCACCGTCGACCAAAACCATCTACTGATGTAACTGTTCAATACCTGTTGATCCACTAATCCAACCCAATAAATGGGAACCATGGACTCTTAGTATAACCTGAACTGAACTCTATCAGTGCTTCTGTTTGTTGTATTGGTTCTTCTTCATCCTACAGTTATAGACTCAGTTACCAGCTTGTCTCCTTGTGTCGCGCTGATCGATGTGTAGTCACAGACTATGACGGCCAGTAGGTAGGAGGACATTTTCTTGGTGGGTTCAAACATGGTCTGTGTCACAGCGACTCCATCAACGGTGGTGTTGAGGACGTCTAAAAGGACAATGACAGACTCAGATGGATCCTACAGTAGAATGGAGAATAGTACTGGTCTACCATACCGATCTCCATGCCGTTGGACAGGGCCACGGTTCCAGGAGGATGGATCAGGGTGATGTGGAAAACTGCCTTCATAGCGGGTTCATCGAAACAGGGGAAGGTCTTCCGGGCATGAGTTGGATGCATCTGAGACGTGGCAACGACCCTGAGAAAGAACATGACATTCAGAATCGAACCACTGACCCAGAGCACAGATGGGAAAAAAAAGAGGGGGAGTGGGGGTGTACTTCTTCATCCCGTCTTCTACATATTCACTCCTGTAGAATCCTGCCAAGTCATCAGCCAGTTCCCCGGTGAACTCCGTGTACAGATGATATTTCTGTCCATGATGTAACCTCCCATTCAGCTGCAGAACCAGATACTGGGTCTGCAGCTGAAACCAGGATGACTTGATACTTGGAGCAGGATCTTTACCTGGAGGCACATCAGGAAAAAACACTGAAGGAACACTGGTTCAAACTGAGATAGTCAGTAAAATATATATATCATGTATGTTAAATGATAACATTAGTTTGCACCTGCATTTTACTGAGACAGTTTAAGTTCTTTAACCCTTAATGACCTAGAATTATAAGTGTGACAACTTCCAAAAGCATTTTCCTTACATTTAACTTTTCGTAAATGATTATTATTATCATTATTACCGTGTGCTTGCATTTAATGCAAGGCACAAGGTACTATTGTTCGTCATATTTTATTTGTTGTTGTTAATAATAATATTATTATTATTATTATTATACAAAAACTTTTTTTTGGGGGGGGGGCATTGGAAATAGACCCAAACATAAATGAAATAGTTTGTCCTTTTTATTTAAAATTTTCCTTAAAATGGTTCGTTTTCTCAGTTAAAACATGTTTTTTTATGTTCTGTCGTGATTAGAACATGTGACCATGAAAAGATACAGTTCAAGTAGAAGCATAAAGAGTCAGTGCAGCTTAAATAGTAAATAAATCCAAGAATAAAAACAGAGTAAACCCAGTGTTATCAGCTTCAGTGGTGTTTGGACTGTGGACCATGGGATAAACTCTAGTCTGGTTAATAAATGTCAAAGATACACAATAAAAACACTATTAAATTATTAAAGTATTGAATGAAAAGGATGGACTGTTATGATATAATTGAATGTATTCAACTTAAGTCCATGTTTAGGCGAAATTCTACTATTTTTAATGAGAAAACCCAACTAAATGACCGTCCCTGGGTGGGCTCGAACCACCAACCTTTCGGTTAACAGCCGAACGCGCTAACCGATTGCGCCACAGAGACTTGGCTCGGGTTGCCAGGTCTGACGTTTTTTAGCAAAATCAGTACCTGGTTGGAACTGATAGAAAATGGGATTTAGTAATTATTAAACAGATCAGATTTATGTGTGATTTAATAAACTGAATATTTCAACACTTTTTAAACTCAGAGCAACTTATTTTACCCTTGTTTATCAGGATAAATACACCAAACTGGCAACCCACTGTGACCCCTTCAATAACAATAGTATAATCATTTTAAAAAATAGTACTAATAATAGTAATAGTAGTCAAAATACTGTTATGATGTGTAAATTATAATAGGCATCTGAAAAACCAAAAGTCATAATACTCAAAATGAGTAGTAGTTCTAATAATAGTAAAGATCAGGGTTCTCACTAGGATTTTTTCACGAGTTTTGTAGGGGGGTCCGGGAGCGTAAGGCAAGTGGTGTTGCCGGGCAGCCGTCAGACAATACCAAAGCCCACAAAGGAGTGATGATTATATTGTTCTCATTTCCTGTCTGCAGCGCTTTGCGCCAAGATAAAGGAAAATATTTTTTCAAATTCAAATCTCGTTATCATTATGCTGGACGATCACACACAAAAAAAAAACACCGCTATGCTGGTTGAAAGACAGCGCCGCAGGTCAAATCTCAGCATCGGGGCCCCCCAGGGACAGCATTGGGGGCCCCGACGTTCAATGACGCTAGCGAGAACCCTGAAGATGATAATAATAATAATGATTATAGTAATGACGATAATGGTAATAATAATAATGCATTTTATTTATAGTGAACTTATTTCAGCATTAACAGAAAACGTAAAGAAATAGGGAGCAGTTCTTTAACCCAGGTATTAAACAGTTCCATCAGTAGATGGTTTTGGTCACCAGCTGGTTAATAAAGGGTTAACATTTACAGCTGACTGGTCAAAATCCCATTCTGTATTTTGTGCTTTAATGGTTTTATTGTAAAGCCTGAAATACGTGAGATGTGGTCAATAACATTAAGGGGCATTATGGGTAAATAAACATCTACTAACCGTAATAATAAATGTACAGTAGATGGTGCATGTGTTCAGATGGAACTCTTCCTCCTGTTTCTATGTGAATTCATTTACCTGATGTAAAGAGCTGGGCTACATGGTTATTGTCCAGGCGGGTGTAGTTCAGTTTATTGGAGTGAATCAGGATCAAACTAGTGTCGCTGACACACTCAAACTCCACTGTGGATTTACCTGAAGGATAGAAAACAACAACAAAACAATCAGTTACAGTTAGTTCATAGTAAACAGTGTGTAACACTAAAAAGCAAATAACAAATTATACACTTAGTTTTATTTAAATCAATATTACACTAAAACGTACAAAGAATTAAATGCTTTGAGTATTTATAAAAGTGAAGTTTGTATTATAGATAATGATCTCTTCTAATGTAAATGTATTATTTTAATTGTAATAAGTGTACACTCAGCTTAAGGCCATGTTTTGGGTGAAATTCTGCTGTTAATGATGAGGAAACCTAAATAATTATCCGTCCCTGGGTGGGCTCGAACCACCAACCTTTCGGTTAACAGCCGAACGCGCTAACCGATTGCGCCACAGAGACTTGGAGAGGGTTGCCAGGTCTGATGTTTATACGCAAAACCAGTATCCAGTCAGAACTGATAAAAAATATGATTTAATAATAATTAAACAGATCTGTCTTTACGTGTGATTTAATAAACAGAATATTTAAACTCTTTTTAAACTGAGAATGGCTTATTTTACCCTTCTTTATCAGGATAAATGCACCAAACTGGCAACCCACTGTGACCCATTCAGTAACAATGGTAATAGTAAAAGTATATAGTAATAGTATAATAATAATAGTAATAGTAGTCATAATACTTTCATGATGTGTAAATAACACTAAAATTGTATGAATAATTTATTTTGTATGACAGGATAAATTTCCTTTTTTTGTTTTTCTTGTTTTCTGTTGATAATTTTTTTCAGGTGTCTGAAAAAATAAAACCGATAATACTCAAAATTATAGTAGTAGTAGTTATAATAACAGTAATGATGATAATAGTAATAATGCATTTTATTTATTGTGAACTTATCTGATCAGAAAACAGAAATAAACAGGCAGCAGTTATTTAACTCTTACAGGCTCAGATCTAGTTTTCTTGTGACTTCCAAATTATTATTTTTTTCTCTATATTTAACCTTTACTACATGATTTATCACGTTCTTATAATATTATCCTCTGTATTTTTAATTTTTCAGTGTAAATCTTTTACTTTCTATATTTAATTCTCTGATCATGTAGATCTTCATTAACTTTCAGAGTAAATTCAAACTATTACATCAGAAAAGTGACTTTTTCAGTCAAATTGATCATTAACTGAACATAAACCCAGTGTGTCATCAGTGAGTCCATTTACATGACCATAAAAATTTAATAACTGGGAGTAATCCGATAATTGCCGTAATTAGATGTGACGTGTTTACATGCACTTCAGAAATGTGATAATCAAAAAACCCTGGTTTACATATTTCAGTCCATTATTTGATTTCTTTCGGAGTATGTACACAAGTTATGATGTAAAACGAACACTTCCTGTCATTTTCAAAACATCCAGTCTTGTGTTGTCTCCATGGCAACACTTATGGCGTCAGCTGTCCTAATGTGGGAGCTAATAAGACTACAAAATAGGTCAGATGTTGCTGCTATCCTTCATTTCATTTCATTGTTTGTTTACCTTTTTTCTTAGGCTCACGTTGTTGCTGCGTAACTTCCGTTTATGTAGAATTTTTCTTTTTTGTTTTTTTTTGTTTTTTTTTTTACAAATATGCAGATTTAAAAAAACGAAAGAAGTCCAATTAACCTGTATACATACATGAAGACATCGGAATATTGGGGAGAAATCTAGGTGTGTTAATCCGGTTTCTCATAATCAGATAACTACCAATATTGGATAAAGCCTATCAGATTATCCTGTTTACACTTGAATATGATCACTTGAATAGGCTGATAACTCCAGAAATCAGATAATGAGTGGAATATTGGTGTGCATGTAAATGGGCTCAATGTCGTAGAAGATGATGGTGTTTCCATGGTAACCTCTAAACGTCCAAATGGCTCAGATCTGATGACCATAAAAAGATGACAAACTGAAATCAGAGGTGTCTAGTGTTAATGGGACTTCCTGTTTAAATAAAGACAGTGTGAATGGTGATGTCAGTGTGTAGTTATGGCCTTGGACAGTGATTAGACTGTGATAAGAGTGTTAAATGTGTTTGAGTCACCTGTGAAAATGTAGAGTCCAGTGTTGTTGTCAGGGCTGAGACGAGGCCATAGGGTGACATTATAGGACAACGGGGACAAAGACGTAGGAAGACGATACCTGACAAACAAACACACAAGTCATATAAAGGACTGGACCAATGAAGGACTGGACCAATAAAGGACCGGACCAATAAAGGACTGGACCAGTTACCTCCCAGACCCAGAACAGGAAAAGGTAGGGATGTTTTTACATTAAATAATTGTCCTGATTGGAAACACCAGAAAGCAACTGTGTTTTTCAGATATTTTTTTTATTTTGTTTTATGGAATAATGTCCTTTTTAGTGAACATTTTTCTTTTCCTTTTTTTTTGTCTTCTAAATTAAAGCTGTAAAACTCATGTCATCTACATAGGACAAAAATACATTGCTGGGTTTCAAGAAGATATGGAAAATATGAGAAACATTGCCTATAATATCATGGTACATTTAATTAATTCAGTCTCTGTCATACTTCATTTGATCACCAGAGGTCAGTATTGAACTGTACTGTCAGTGTTAGAACTAATCACAATACTTTAGTCCCAAGGGAAATGATTGTGTGTTACAGTTGTGTGTGTGTGTGTGTGTGTGTGTGTATATATATGAGCAAATATACATAAATGAATGTGCATAAATATAATGATAAGTCCTATAGACTAATATGCCTTTGTGTTTTATATTCTAACTGTGTTTTGTCATATATTTAACAGTTTTTATTATGCTTCTGTTATTTGCTGCTCTAGTTTTATTGTGAAGTCCTTTGTGACCATTGTGTGTATAAACAAATCTTACATATATAATGTGAGTTTTAGTTACATGAACAGAAACAGCTGATTGGGATACATTTTAAATCAACTCTGTTTACTTTAACTTTAGTAAAATTCCTTGTAGTTTACTCTAGTGTTAGTATTTCTACTGGATGGTTCAGACTTTTGACATCCCTGAACAAACAGCGACTCATGCTGCCTTCATGTGCTGTAGGGATTTTGAAAAACACTAGTTACAAACTCTAAAGTTCCACTTGAACACCCCCTCATGTTGCATTTTCCACTGGAGAACTGGGAAAACTGTAGATCCATGAGATGAAAATAACCTATGACCTTTTCAACATGGCAGAGATCAATGAGGCATTCTAATGATAAACAATGGTTTTATTAACATTCTGCTGCTGTTAGCCGATGACTTTACACAATTATAGTATACACAATTTAAAAATTTAAATTAATAATGCTTTAATATGTCCAAAACTGTTTTACCAAGTGTCAGGTACCTATAATTTGTGTTTCAGTCATTTTTTTTTTAGACAACAAAAGCACTTGAACACAACACACTGGTAATTTTGAATTCAGAGTGGAAAGCTCATGTTCCCAACAGCACCTGAAGGTTTCATCAGAGGTGATGATCCCAGACACTTCCACTTCCTGTTCAAGTGTTCTTACCTGTCCCAAGGAGCTGTGGTGTCGCCGCTGCCACCTCCCCCCGTCAGGGCAAGGGTCCACAGCGTGACAATGGTTGCCACGGAGACCAGGGCTAACACCATGAGTATGATGCACAGTTTACTGACCAGACAGCGTACTCCCATGTCCAGTGGCTAACATAGAGTCTAGGTCTGTGTGCAGTCAGTGGTTAAATACTTGTGTGGTTGGATCAGTCTGATTAAATCATCCTGACAGACACTGAGTACACATGCCTCAACCCCCCCCCCCCCCCCCCCATTGGCTGATGTACAGGGACAACATTCCAGGTGTCACAGGGCCACAGTAAAGCGTTGATAACAGTCTGTGATAAGGCTCCAATGACATCGATGAACGACTGTTTTACGGTTTCAGACTATGTTCACATGATCATAAAACCACGGAAACCGCTGATGGAGGTTTGTGTCGTCATTGTGTTCATGGGTCATGACGACAGTGTTTGTTAAAGGGTGTGAACATTTTAAGGTCTTGTCCTTAACCCATAAAGACCCAAACATCCACCTTTATCCAGAACCATCTAGTGATGTAACTGTGTAATACCCATTGATCTACTAATCCTATCAATCCATGTAAATAATTGGTGTAAAATACAGTTTGTCATCTTTTCATGGTCATCAGATATGACCATTTTGGACATTCAGAGGCTCCGTAGTGAACGTGGAAACACCATCATCTGCTACAACATTGATTCACTAGTAAAACCCTTTATTGGTTTTACCTCTTTTCATGGTTTTTATGCAGTTTTGTTGCTTTCCCAATTTGCGACCTCTGTCCATGAATTGAGGTTTTGTGGAAAGGAAGGTGGAAGAAGGTGGAGAAGCACCTCAGTGGGTTTAAAACAGCTGGGTAAATTTTGTTATAAAAATTGAAAGGCAACAAAACTAATGTAGTGTCAGATATCAATTTAATTATGATACCGGTGTATTTGGACGGGGACCCTCTACAACCATAAGTGATCAGGACCACACCCCCTTTGTGTCTGTCTCCATATAGAGCTGGACCCCGGAACATCCTGGATGCACTTCACATGGTGCTTCTGCGCACACCAGATATGCTCAATGTGCACCTGTTCCAGAGGTATCACCCTCTTAAGATCCCACCCACTTGTCTTTCCCAGTTCCTGCAGCAGCCGCTCAGTGATTTGGATGGTCGCTTCTTCGCCATGTGTCCTCTGTCTCTTTGCCCAGAGTGAGGTCGCCTGCATCCCATTCGAAAATGCAAGTGGACAAACAACCCCTGAAGGTAGAGTACAGGGGATGGGCGTCTGTTGTACTGCCAGCCTCCTCATAGAATGCTGAATGTCCAGTCCTATGTGGAGGTCTGGCCACTCCCCAGACCTAATCTTGAGCTGGTTGCTGCCCCCCCCCCCCCCCCCCCCCCCCACACACACACACACACACACACTGCAGCCACAGTCCACATACTAGAACTGGTAGTACAACTGCTCCCTGGCAATAACATGCCATCACACCAGCCACCATCCTGTCCAGTCCTAGACCCTCCTGCACCGTTACTGTTACACTGGTGAGAACTGACGCCGATCCCTCTACCGTGACCAGACAGTTGTTGACTAATCTGGAATTTGACAACAGTCATGTTAAAATTTCAACATTTGAACACACAACAGTATATGAAATAATTAAAATGAATTATTACTTATGCCTTCAGAATGTTTTGATTGACCAGATTTGTAGAATGGCATTTATATGGGGTACATTTATATCAGTTACAGAATATTTCTTACCTTTTTGGTTCGATCCATTTTTAATTTGAAGTGATGCTGGCCTTGATGTCCTGATTGCACACTGACAGCAGCTGGTGACTGGTGGGCACATCAGTGGGCTCTGGAGGCTCCAGACACCGCAAGGAAGAGGTGAGGCTGATCCACAAAGTTAGCATTCACCCAGATAGTGTACCAACCAGGACCATTCCTCCACGTGGTTTTCTTTAAGCTGTGATGGGATGGACTGGTGCCAAGACTGTGGTTGTGAAACAGTCAATTGATACTGATGTCATAAGCATACCTGATAAAGCATATCATTGATGTGATTAGTTACACATTAAGAGAAGTCATTTAAATGGGTTATGTCATCACAGTCAAGGATTTAAGAATATTTTATTGTCACATAATTACTGATGTAAAATATGTTGTGAAATTTCTGTGGTCACTTGCTTTGTGTGTGTGTGTGTTGTGAGAGTTTTGTGTCATAATATGCCACTACATATGTATCAGTAATGATAGTATTCTAATAGTATAGAGGGTAGTCACTGACGTCACACATCCTGGGCACTATGTCAGTCTCCACTAGGGCTGCTCGATTATAGAAAAAAAAAAAAAATCACGATTATTTTAGCAATAATTGAAATCACGATTATTAAAAACGATTATTTGTTAACCTTAAAGTTGTTTATTTTTTTCTTGCAAAGCAATGTAAAATATGCTCTTTAAACATAAATAAAGCTTTTAACCACTAAAACAAAGTATTTTCACTTTTGTACGAAACAAAAAAATCTTTGAAATCAAATAAGTGTACTGTAAATTACTGTAAAGTATGTTTCCTTTTGTAAACAAATAGTGCACTGTAATTAAACTGCTATAGACTTGCCATAGAACTGTAGCAATAAAAAAAAAAAAAAACCTCACGTAAAGTGCAAATTATAAATTCAAGTATGTTCAATGTAGTATGAAACATAGTAAATTCAGTGGCGTGCTGTGAGGTTTCAGTTAAGGCCTTCTGTATACATCAGCCATCTACAGGGTGTCCTATAAGTCTCCATACATAGGGGACATACAGGGGTTGGACAAAATAATGGAAACACCTAACATTGTGGCATCATAGAAGGTGTTTCCATTATTTTGTCCAACCCCTGTAATACATATGGTTCTAACATGTATTTCTTTATATTTCTTTATAGTTCTTCAGCAGTGGAGGACACGCATTGAAATGTGTTCCTGACAAAATGGCAGTCATATAGAGCATATTATATTAAAAAAAATGGTTTATGTCAAGAAACGTTTATTTTTCCTATGTATGGAGACTTATGGGACACCCTGTAGAATACGCACGTTAGGGTTATACGGGTTAGGGTTAGGTTAATACGGGAGTTGCAGCGTAAAGAGATTCGGAGACTGAAGATTGCATTGCGGACGAAGTTGTTTTTATGCGTTTTAGTTTTTCATAAGATAAAGAATATGATAAAGGTGGCAGTGGTTAAACTTTAGATGGTTCAAAAGGTTTGTTGTGTTAGCGGTCGGTGCGGACACAACTACGAAACACTTTTTGCACGTGATGTGTTTTTGCTCTTCGTCTTCTTCATCAAACCCAAAGTGATTCCATACAATTGAATTTGACTTGCCTTTTTTGTTTACTAAGCACTTCTGCTGTGATTCTCCTGCCATTTTTCCAGACCGCTAGGTACAACTTTCCTCTTGGGGTGGACCTGCCGGCTAGCAGGCAGCTGTAGCTTAGAGGGGGGCGGGGCAGAGCAGCTCATGGTAGCTTGCGTGCGTGTGAATTAAAACAACTCAAAAGTAATAATCGTTTTTTCTCGATTACATAATTTTTGTAATCGTTGCGTGTAATAATCGAAATCGTAATTGAATTTCGATTAATTGCACAGCCCTAGTCTCCACCATGTTGAGGGGCAAACAAATGCAAAGTTGACTGTGTATGTACATGTGCTTTGTTCAAACTGCGACCCGTGGCTGCTCCACTGCACAGAAGGACAATGGTTCACACCTGGGCCATTCAGGAGAGCAGGTCTTTTCGGACCCTGGATGTTTCACATGAGACAGTTCACACCCGGCCTGGACATTTCGAACCCTGGGATAAAGGCGTTTCGGACCAGACTTAGCTCAGTGATATACATGTGAATACAAGAAATATGTAGATGTGTACAACAGAGAGATTGTTTGACATTGTCAGTCTTAGGAGGATTTCATGTGTCAGTCTTTAGATCATTTGTATATTTCAAAATAAAATTAAAGTGTTTTGTCTGAACTAATAATGACTTTTATCTTCTTCTTTTTTTTTTTTTTTTTTTTTACCTTAGATTATTATGGTAATATCTTCTTCGAAACTAATTAATGTAACCATCTTAATAATTATAGAAGTGCACGTTAGGTTTCTGACCAATTCCTTATTCATACCCAGGATAAACAGGAAAAACTTTGAGCCAACCAAACACACAAGGATTTGTTGTGATCATTTTGTACAAGGTACTGTATTTAATTCTTCTGAATAATATTGTACAGTCTGTTGATGATACCCTTTGTAAGATAGGGTATGTATGTGGTTGTTGTGATTTTTGTAAGTAAAAATAAAAAGGATTTAAAAGAAATAGAACAAAGGATATGTACGTGGTCAGATATAGGTCAGCAGAAAAGCAGTAAGTGCTGTTTGACCCCCAAAATGGCGACCTGGGCGGGGTCCCGAGGGTGGTGACGTCAATGATCGCCTCTGACGGTTTAAATGGGTAGAAGGTAACACATGACCAGGTTATGGAAAATGAAATTTACTGCAAATATTTTGTACCTGCTTTATTAACAAGGGTTCTGTGTCTACTTAAACAGAGGGAAATAGCAAATGTGTTATTATTATTATTATTATTATTACTAATACACATGCAGTGTAATGTAGGTGAGAATGGTGTTACTTGACCTGGATGTGACAGACAGTACAGGTTAGTTTATCCCTTACTTTACCTAAAAGTTCGGCTCCTGCTACTCAGTTTGATTACATACACAAATAGAATGTTATCATGTCTATAAAGAACCTATGATATGAGATAAACTCCCTGGTTTCTGTTCAACTTCTGCACAACGTCACAGAGAAGGCGACTAGCATTAGGTGAGTTAGCATTAGCAACTTTAGGTAATGTGACTGAACATGTTTCATAGCAAAAAGTAATAGTTCACGACATGATGATGCTTTGTGTGAAAGGTTACAATAATCAGCACGTGCCTCTAATTGTAAAAAATATCTACTCAAAATGTTCTTACTTTGAGATGCGTTGAATCCGTCCCTAATAGCCGTCTGACCGGAAACAATACAGTATGGTCTCCATGGAAACGCCATGGATTTGTACAGTGCGTCTTCCAATCCGCAATGGAAACTAGCGCTGTGATTGGCTATGCCGAGTGTCATGTCACTACGTGATTGGATGGAATTCAATCTTACATTGGACAGGAACGTACGTGATAGGCGGAAAGATTTAATATAAACGGAGGTTGCCAGGTCTGACCTTTGAAAATGTGAAATATGAAGATAGTTGCCATTTCTTCAGTTTTCTCTGTTTTGAATTAATAACCTTTGAATTTACTCTTAAGTTTAATGAACATCAACATGATCAGTGAATTAAATATAGGAAAACACAGGATTTATACTAGAAAATGAAAAATGTAGAAGATAATGTAATAAATGGTGATAATTAGGGATGGAAATCATTAAGAATTTAACGATTCCGATTCTGTTATCGATTTTGCTTATCGATCTGATTCCTTATCGATTCTCTTATCGATTCCCATTGGGTGAGGGAATAAAAGAGTACAAACGGGTGTGTTTGCATTAACTGTCTTTTATATTTCCATCTCTGCACAGAAAACATAACATATACAGTATGCACAAATAATAATAACAGATGACGCCGGGCCCGGTTTGGGGGAGTGGGGGGCGGGGGTGGCGGCGTGCAGTGAAAGTGAAATTAAAGACGCGTTACTAATTCCTCTATTGCCGCATTTCTACTATGTGGAACCGGTTTGACTCGGCTTGGCTCGTCTCCCGTTGTTGTGCACCTCATTTCCTTTCCCCTACCTTCGGAAATTTGTGTTTGGGTACGACGTTTGTTGCCCGCACTGGAACCAGAACTGGGCCCGGCGTTCACACTGCTGCTACATTCACAAGCACCGCTGAGTATCAAATATGTGACATTCCTGTAAATGATTCACATGCTGTGGACAAATGTTTGAGGATATTGGAGGGATTCCACCCTTTTGAAGACATGGAAGCTTAGCAAGTGTTACAAGCAAGTGGACCTGGTGTAGTCTTTTTATACCGTTTCTGCATCAACACCATGTTGGCTATGTTCTGACCAAAACAGTGAAGCATATGTGTGACGTCATCGTGCATGTGCAACAACGGCAGAATTGATAAGCAGAGTCATTAAGCAGGCAGGCAAATGATTCCAAGGAATCGAGCTACTGGGAGCTGGTTCTCAAAAAGAACCGGTTCTCAATTCCCATCCCTAGTGATAAATGACATAGAAAAAAGTATTTTAAAAAATCATTTGGAAGTCCTAGCAAAACTAGAACCAGGTCTTTAAGGGTAAAATAACTGCTCCCTGTTTATTTATGTTTTTGCTCATGTGTTAAAATAAGTTCATTATAAATAAAGTGCATTATTACTGTTATTACCATCATTAATAGTATCATTATTACTATTATTATAACTATCAGTAGTATAATTATGAGTATTATGAATTTCATTTTTCAGATGCCTGAAGCCAATTATCAACAGAAAACAACATACACATCATAACAGTATTATGACTACTATTACTTTGACTATTACTATTTGCCAATTTGATTCATTTATCCTGATAAACGAGGGTAAAATAAACCGTTCCCAGTTCAAAATGTGTTGAAATATGCAGTTTATTAAATCACATGTAAAGACGGATCTGTTTAATTATTATGAAATCTTTTTTTTTTTTTAATCCGTTACAACCGGATACTGATTTTGGTTAAAAACGTCAGACCTGGCAACCCATGCCAAGTCTCTGTGGCGCAATCGGTTAGCGCGTTCGGCTGTTAACCGAAAGGTTGGTGGTTCGAGCCCACCCAGGGACGGTTATTTATTTATTTATGTCGCGATTCCACTACGTAGTCTCGACTCGGCCTTTTTGCGTTTCCATTACGAAAAAGGACCTGGAATCTGGTACCCAGTACTAGTTTTTTGTTATCACCTCCGTCGAGGTTCTAGGACTGGGGCCCAGATACTAAAAGGTGACGTGTGCACACTGCAGGTGACGTGTGCACACTGCAGACCACTGATTGGTCAGACAGTTGTCTATGTGATCCGCCGTTTTACAAAAAAACAGAGGCGGAAGTTGACAGTAAATATGTCAGTAGGTGAATCCACATGATGACAGCCTGTAAAACTACACCATGTTTTGTCGAGGAGGTTCAGACGTAAAAATTCAACACGAGCTTGACGAGACAACACACAACGAGTGAGTTTTATTAGCGACTCTGAGCAGACGACACGGAAGAAACGCAGCGCATCACCATGACAACCAGGTACTGCACTGTCTGCAGTATCTGTCATGGAAAGGGTCTCAGGAATAGGACCCGAACCGAGCCGAGTTGAGCCGGTTCCACGTAGTGTAAACGCGGCATTATTAGATTTTGTCATCATCAAAAACAGTAGAATTTTACTTAAACATAGACTGAAATCGAATATGTTCAGTTATTCCGTCACAGTCCATCCCTTTCATTCAATAGTTTAATCATTCAATAGTGTTTTTATTGTGTATTTTAGACATTTATGAACCAGACTGTAGTTTATTCCGCAGTCCAAACACCACTGAAGCTGATAACACTGGGTTTACTCTGTTTCTATTCATGGATTTATTTACTATTTAAGCTGCACTGACTCTTTTAATGCTTCTGCTAGAACTGATGTTTGTGTTGTTTTACTTTAGTTTACTGTAACCCTTTCATGTATAGTGGTAACCACGGTGGACAGCTATTCTCCAGCTGTTCTCTTGTATATTCATGGGTTTTGTTGTTTTAGTTCTATATCAGCCAACACAGTGGACGCTCATGCACCATCTCATACATTGCAATTCATACCATTATTGTAACTTTGATGTTCTTGATTAACCTGATCTGCACTAACATGTTTGAGTGTAAATCAATTGCTAGTTGTTATTAGACTGTAATTAACAGTTTTCTTAAACAAAAAGTTTTTTTTTTTTTTTTTTGCATATTATCTCCATGAAGTGAGTAATAAATATAGTATGATAAAAATGTAAGAAAACATTCAATTAGCTGCATTAAAATGTTTTTATTTCACGTTATTGTGTTTTAAATACATGTTTCTTTGCTTCAAAAATTAAATGCATGGTGTCCAGCTGAGTGGACATTTTTGTAACCCCATAAAAATTAGGTTAATTAAAAAAAAAAAACCAATCATGTTTTTTTCATGCTTAAAGAGGAGTAAAAACACTCAGGAAAAAAAAATCTTGACTAAGGTTCTACTAATTCATGCATCAAAGGGTTAACAGAAGCCAATGGAGTTTCATTGGCCACATTCATATAATGACAATAAATATTCATTGACAGTAAAGACAGATGTGTCTTTAGATGAAACCAGGATCTGAATTTACATATAATAGGATTTTGTATTTTGGTGTAATACAACCTGATCCCCAAATGTCAATGTCTGACATTTAATTTTAATTATGTGTTCATATAAATATTCAAATAAATACCAGATTTCTTATTTTTCTCTTTATATTTAATTTTTCACATGTTTGTTGTTGCTGTTAACTGTGAAATATCCCCACAGTGGAATAAATAAAGTCGTATCTCATCTTAGACATTCATATAATATATTCAAACTGTACATACTGTGTTTGTACATTTCTATCTTATATTTGATGTACATATTTGGTGTGTTTTTTATTTTTATAATTTTAGAACCACCTTTTGAAATGTCATTCTATTCACATAATGACCATAAACATTGTTGAGTCTTGAATAATGTCTGGTATGTTATAAAATACAGATTCATTACAGATGATGGACTTAACAGAAACAGGAACAGATCTATACTTATTACAATTAAAATAATACATTTACATGAGAAGACATTGTTATCTATAATACAAACTTCAGTTGCATAAATACTCAAACAAAGCATTTGATTCTTAATATGTATTTCATGTAATATTGATTTAAATAGAATTAAGTGTATCATCTATGTTATTTGCTATTCAATATTGCACACTGTTTACTGTGAACTAACTGTAACTGATTGTTTTGTTGTTGTTTTCTATCCTTCAGGTAAATCCACAGTGGTGTTTGAGTGTGTCAGCGACACTAGTTTGATCCTGATTCACTCCAATAAACTGAACTACACCCGCTGGACAATAACCATGTAGCCCGGCTCTTTACATCAGGTAAATGAACTCACATAGAAACAGGAGGAAGAGTTCCATCTGAACACATGCACCATCTACTGTACATTTATTATTATAGTTAGTGGATGTTTATTTACCCATAATGCCCCTTAATGTTACTGACCACATCTCATATGTTTCAGTCTTTGGAATAAAACCATCAAAGCCCAAAATACAGAATGGGATTTTTACAAGTCAGTTGTAAAAGTTAACCCTTTATTAACCAGCTGGTGACCAAAACCATCTACTGATGGAACTGTTTAATACCTGTTGAAGGGTTAAATAACTGCTCCCTATTTTTTTAAGTTTTCTGTTAATGCTGAAATAAGTTCACTATAAATAAAATGCATTATTACTATTATTATCATTATCGTCATTACTATGATCGTTATTATTATCATCTTTACTATTATTATAACTACTACTATAATTGAGTATTATGACTTTCAGTTTTTCAGATGCCTATTTTTATTATTAACTCATCATAACAGTATTATGACTATTATTACTATTATTAGTGCTATTTTTTAAAATGACTATTACTGTTGTTATTGAATGGGTCACAGTGGGTTGCCAGTTTGGTGCATTTATCCTGATAAACAAGGGTAAAGTAAGCCACTCAGTTTAAAATGTGTTGAAATATTCAGTTTATTAAAAGATATATAAAGACAGATCTGTTTAATGATTATTAAATCATATTTTCTATCAGTTCTGACTGGATACTGATTTTGTGTATAAACGTCAGACCTGGCAACCCTGACCAAGTCTCTGTGGCGCAATCGGTTAGCGCGTTCGGCTGTTAACCGAAAGGTTGGTGGTTCGAGCCCACCCAGGGACGGATATTTATTTAGGTTTCCTCATCATTAACAGCAGAATTTCAGCATTCAGTTATTTCACAGTATTATATTCACCCTTCATCCTTTTCATTCAATAGTTATATAATATCAGTAGTTAAAAAATAAGTTTAATAACGATTTTATTGTGTATTTTAGACATTTATTAACCAGACTCTGGAGTTATTCCACGGTCCACAGTCCAAACACCACTGAAACTGATAACACTGGGTTTACTCTGTTTCTATTCTTGGATTTATTTACTATTTAAGCTGCACTGACTCTTTTAATGCTTCTACTTGAACTTTAACTTTTCATGGTCACATATTTTCTTCATGACAGAACATACAAAACATGTTTAACCTGAGAAAACAAACCATTTTAAGGAAAAATGAGGAAAAGAAGGGTGAAATGCTTTTAAAATGAAGAAAAAATTGCCCAAAAAACCCTTAAAATGTGGTATAAAAGTGAACAAATATTTACAAAATGGGGAGAAAATAAACAATATACTTGAAAAATTCATTCATTGAGTTCATTGTTTTGTTACATTCAGAACCTGTATTTAGTCTGTTAACCCTCAAAACCCAAAACTGTCTACTGATGTAAATGTTAAATACCTAATAATTCAGTAATATTAAATTAAAAGATAAACAAAATGAACAAAAATGAATAAAAACTTTACCAAATCTTAAATAACATGAAAAAAATGAGCAAAAAACTAACAAAAATTAAGTAAAAAATAATAAAATAAGCAACAAGATGAACAAAAACAACCAAAGTAATGAATAAAGTGAACAAAAATTAATAATAAACCAACATATTTTGTTGGAAACATAAACATGATTTTTCCGACAACTATGAATCAAACGTTTGTTAATAACAGAAAAAAAAACTCTAAAATGGTCCGAAATACTGCACAGTCACACAAACACAACAGTGAAATTCTTACAAATGGATTTATTGTCATTTTTTAGAACAGAGAATATTATTACATTTGTTTATCTACAAATATTCACATTGTCAGTCTGATATATTTATGGTCCGTAAAAGGGGGAAATAAAAACGCTGTAGTTTTAATAATATCTTGTGTCAGTTAACGTTGTACTTTAATATATGTGAGTATTAGTTGTATTTTCAGGCAGAGTTTGTCCAAATAAAACCTGGAATTTAAACCCAGCAGCATCTGGCAACAATAAATAAAAACCTCTAACCCTCCGGTATCCAGGTGAGCATAATATGCACACTTTACACTTCATGTTATTAAAGGTCATTATTTTACACAATTTGTTTTAGGTCAGAATTCAAAAGATGTTCATTTTTGCCAGATTTTTTTTAAAAATTCTGACCCATCCACTCAAAATCATCACATTATAAACAACGTTAAATTCACCCGTCTACCAACTGAGTAAAAAATGCACACTGACACATTTTAGCATTTAACATTTGACCCAGCACAAAAAATAATAATATTTATTAACCAATGTTGGTGTTAATCATTGACATATGCCAGGATGAAAAAAAAGCAAAAAAAACAAACAAAAAAAAACCAAATCCAATTTTTATGTAAAATATATATATATAAAAAAAGGTTTGTTTACTTTACAAACATGGCATTTAAAGGGTTAAAAATTTGACAGTTATTGAGTATTTGGTATTTTTGTTTATGGTCAAGTTGATGGAATACAAAACAAATGTGAAAAAGTTAAAAACAAACTGCATGAAATTTTTTTTTTACATTATTACAGAATTGTGCATATTATGGGCTGTAGGTGGTTAATGTCAGGTTTCTGGACTGGACACTGGAGGGTTAAATAACACCATCAATTATGTGTCGAGACAAGAAATATGTGGAAATTAAAGATGTTTAACAGTAACAAAAGCGAAACTCGCACTAAATATACCAAAGTCTGTGTAAGTACTTAATGTGTTAGAATTCATTATTTTAATAGTTTACCAGTGACTTTGCGCAAAAACGATTCATCTGATTCAGTCGAGGATTAAATCTGTCAAACATACAAATATTATGTGTCGTAAAGTGTAGATGACGTGAACTTCAGTCAAATCTCTTCGTCCTCGGAATAAAAAATATTTTAGTTAAAAGAATGAACATTTAAATCACATGAAATCAAAGAAGTGTCGTCAACGTTCCGCCTCCGTCTTAAACCACGTTAGAACATTCTCCTGGTTCTCCGCCAACCATTTAATGTTACTGCGGGTTCTTTCCATGGACTGATCCAAGGCCAGGGTCCCAGAACCGAAGCCCACGTCAGCATTGTCCTTCTTGAACTGCTCCAACTGTCGCAAAAAAACAGGGAAAAAAAAGGACAAAAGTTAAATTAGCTGCAGTTGGATGAAGGAGATCATCTCATAGGTTTATGTTGTAGTTCATTCCTGGTTAAATAAAGGTTAATGGTTTTTAAAATAATGAAAATAATCAACGAAAAGAACAAAAATGAAAAAACTAATCAAAAAATGAACAAAATTATCTACAGATTGAAAAAAATATCAGCAAACTGAACTAAAAATGAACAAATAATGAGCAAAAATGTACAAAATAATTTACAAATCAAACAAAAACATCAACAAACGTTTAGTTTATTTGTGTTGTTTCAGGCAAAAATTTGCACTAGTAAACTAGAGGAAACTAAAGCGTTTAAGTGAAGTCGTTTCTAACCTGTTGAAGCTCAAACTCAGTAGAGAAACGTTTAGTGACTCCGTTAATGAGGTTGGAAAAGGAGAAGGATCCACCACCGTATCTGGAGGAAAACAAAAAAACATCAGCTGTTTGTTTACGTCAAATTTGAACAAAATGAAGGCGATCAGAAGGATCAACATGATCCACATAAAGACTTAAACTAAGTATATTAACCCTTTAGTATCAGAGGTCCTTTAATCACCTACAGCCCATAATATGCACAGTGTCATAAAAATGTAAGAATGTTTTTCATGCAGTTTTTCACATTTTTTCGTATTCCATCAACTTGAGCCATCAACAAAAATACCAAATACTCAATAACTGTCATATTTTAACCCTTTAAATGCCATGTTTGTAATGTAAACAAACCATATATTTTATGTAAAAAAACACAAAAAATGTTTTTTTTTTTCTCTTATTTTTTCATCCTGTCATATGCCAGTGATTAACACCAGCAGTGGTTAATATACATTATTATTTGTTCTAGGTCAAATGTTAAATACTAAATGTGTCAGTGTGTATTTTGTACTCACTTGTTGGAAGGATGTTAGTGTAGGAATTTAACATTGTTTACAATGTGAAGATTTTAGTGGATGGGTCAGAAATGTAAAAAATCATACAAAAATGAACAACTTTTGAATTCTGACCTAAAACACATTGTAAAAAATAATATGACCTTTTATAACATTAAATGTAAAATCTGCATAATATGCTCACATGGATTCTGGGCGGTTCAAGGTGTTAGATTTTAAGAATTCAAGACACAGACCATGTCATCTGGATATCGCCCTAGTTTATTATTATTATTATTATTATTATTATTATTATTATTATTATTATTATTATTATTATTATTATTATTATTATTATTATTTAAGGCAATAATTTCATTGAATTACGGTGAAAAACAGTAACACCTTCATTTAACTAAAGTCAGTATCTGATGGTCTACGTCTGGGCCAAAGGTCATGATTATTCTGTTCTGCTGATAAAATGACCACATGCAACCTCAGACCATAAACAGTCTGATGTTACTGATGATGTTACAGTTGTTTATGTCTGATTATGTAACGGTTTTACCAAAGGGTGTGTGTTATACATGTGTGATACATGTGTTCACACAAGGGGAATTATACAGGCAAACAGCTCCCCCTGGTGGACAACTGTAGAATAGGACCAGGTACTAAATACTCCAGTCTAGACCAGGGGTGTCAAACATATGACCGGTGGACCAAAACCGGACACTAAAGGGTCCAATACAGTCCACGGGATGAAAAAATGACACTGAAGATATTAACAATAAAGGATGTTAAAATCATTTTGGTTCAGGTTCCACATACAGACCAATATGTTCTAAAGTAAAATAATATAATAATAAACCATAAATACTGACAATTATAAATGTTTCTCTATGTTTTAGTGCAAAAAGGACAGTTATATGATAATGTTTACATTTACAAACAATGCTTTAACAAAAAATGTGAATAAACTGAACAAATATGAACAACATGAAATGTCTTCAGAGAAATAAGGACAATTTCAACATCATTTTGTTCATGTGTCTCAAATTTTTTGCTAATTTTTGTACAAGTTTTGTTCTTGTTATTATTTATTTTGTTTATATTTGTTTTTTTTTTTTCAAATTGTTCAAAAATGACTAAGTTTTAATGTACATGTGTAAAAGATAAATTGAGACATAATATTGTTCTAATTTTTCGTTTGTAGATGTAAACATTTTTATGTAATTTTTCTTTTTTCACCTAAAACACAGAGAAACGTTTAGGGTTGAGCTCAGTTATAGTTTATTCTGCTATTATTTTACTGGTTCTGATCCACTTTAGATCATACTGGTCTGAATGTGGAACCTGAACTAACATGACTTTGACATCCGTGGGTTCAAAAGTGTGTCTGAGGTCAGTAAATGGAATGGTTTCATACTCACTGGTTGAAAATATACTCCCATCGAGCCCTGACAAAGTCCCAGGCCAGAGGTTGACCCACCACGTTACCGGCGATGTAGACAATGGTGGAGGTGGCGTCCTGCTTCCGCACCAGCTTTGGCTCCAGTGTGTACTCCAGGTACCTGGAAACATGGTCCAGTGTGTATTAGTACATGTTTGTTGTACACAGGTGGACATACATTTTAATTCCCATCATGCATTTGTGATTTATTCCATTTAGAATCAGTCTGAAGTCATTAAACTGTGTCCAGTTTTGATCCATTAAACCTACAGGATCCTTCTGTATATTATCTAAGAATTAAGAAACCAGACAGTTATAGTATTTGTATAGGAAGAAAATGACAGAAAAATGTGTCAAACACAACACATACTATGAATAGAACATGTGTCATCTCTGATTTAGTGATTTCGTTCTTATTTTGTCTAAATTTAGATTTTGATAAACCAATGTGCACAAAAAATACAACAAAAATTAAAATATACAAAAAATATTCTAGAATACACAAAAGCACATTAAAATGATGTAAAAAAAAAAACCAAACAAAACACTAAAATACACATAAAATATAGCAGAATATATTAAAATACATACAAATACACTAAATACAACAAAATTCATCAGAAGGTTAAAAAATACATTAAAATGTGGAAAAAATATACTAAAATATACAAGAAAATATGGCACATTACACAAAAATACATTAAAATGCACTAAAATACACATAAATTTGCTAAATCCACCAAAATTCCCTAAACTAAAATATACAAAAATATGCTAGAATATACAAAAAATACACAAAAACTGAAAAAATACACTAAAATATACAAAAATGCTAGAATACACAAAAATCTATTAAGATACAAAAAAAGTGGCTACTGAAATACGCAAAAAATAGTAGAATGCACTAAAATAAACACAAATATGCTAAATAAACCAAGATTCACTAAAATGCCTAAAAAAGACATTACAATACTGAAAAAATACACTAAAATAAACAAGATAATATGCCACAATATGCAAAAATGCACTAAAATACAGTATAAAATACACTAAAATGCACTAATATATTAAAAAAAATAGGCTAGGATACACAAGGAATACACTAAAATACTATGGTGTATGGTGTATCTTTGGTGGGGTTTTTTGTGTATTGTTTAGTGTTTTTTGTGGTTTTTTTTTTTTTTTTTTTTTTGTATTTTCTGTGTATTTTTTTGGTGGGTTTTTTTTTGTATTTTTTGATGTTTCTTGTGTATTTTTTTGGTGTTTTTTATGTATTTTTTGCATATCTTTTTTGGTGTTTTTTGTGTATTTTTTGTGTGTTTTTTGGTGATTTTGTGTATTTTTTGGTGTTTTTTCCATCCAACCTGTTAAGGAGCCATGGTTGTTTTGTACACGACAGCGCGTATCGTAGTTTATCAGCTTCGATGGCGATGGTGGCGTTCTGAAACTTTTTCCAGGCGAACTCCCACTCGTCGGCGCCCCCTGCTGCGATGGCATTGCAGTACACGGTGGAGCGCAGGTTGGGGTGAATCCTGCAGAAAAACCACACGTTTCAGTAAGGAGTCCTTTAAACAAAGCCGCCGGTCGTAGACGCGACCACGTACTTGTTTTGTTCAGTTGTCATCCAGTCTTTGAACCATGTGGTGGCCAGAGTGATGCATTCTGGGTGGCCGGTCTTACAGGCCAGGGTGATCGCATTGACCTGGTTGTACCTGAGGAAGAGGAGGAAGGATGATGAAGATGCAACCAGATTACTTCAAGAACCAGGATCTGGTTTCTCATTTCTAACAATAATCTGACATTTCAGCAATTAGTCCCAATATTAAAAAAAAAAAAAATCATGATATTATAAAAATAAAGTAATATTTCAAGCAAAGTAATAAAATAATGAGAATAAAGTGGGATTATTATGGGAAAAAATCATTAATAAAATAAGTGGAAGACAGTTTGTCAAAATCAGCTGGAATAAATGCAATACTCTAAACATAAACTTCTGATAAACTTGCTTTTTAAACCAGGTTTATTACTTTACCTGATGTTAGTGATATGTTCACTTCTGTTATAAAATACTGTACTCATAAAATTACACACTTTATCGCCATTGGCTACAATTTGTTTCTTAAAAAATGTGAACTTTCTTTCTTCTTTTTTTTCTGGGTAAATTAAGGCTAATGATAAATTTAATAATGAAAAAAGAATGAAAATGAACAAAATGATTTGAAAAAAGATTGAAAATGAGCAAAATAACAAAATTAACAAAAATTAATAAAATAATCAGTAAACCTAACAAAAACATCAACAAACCGAACACCTTCTCCCCAATAAATCAACAACCAAATAAACAAAAAGTAATTACCAAAATGGACAAAAATGGCCTAAATAATCAACAAATTGAAAAAAATAACCAACAAACTGAACCAAAAATTAACAAAAAACAAAGAAAATACAAAATAAAACAAAATACTCAACAAAACAAGCAAAATGTATGCATATGTATGTTTTTAGTGTGGATGTTTGGCTGTAATAATAATAACAATTATTATTATTATTATTATTATGTACTCACTGGTCCAGGTGTCCTGTTGGGACTTTACTCCAGTTCTCTGTTATGGTCTTATAATAGTTAAACAATGGGGTGACCTGATTCCTCAGATAATCCTGTAAATGTTGAAGACAGAACCGAGTCAATCCCAGTGGTGACAGTGATTGTGCTGTGTTTTGGTTTTTTTTTTTAACCCATAAAGACCCAGTGGGACTTTTGTGTCAGTTCCCAAATGAATTTTTCTGTATATTTAACCTTTCTCAATTGATGTATCACCATTTATTGTAATATTATCTCCTTTATTTTGCATTTTTTTCAGTGAAAATCAGGTGTTTTCCTACATTTAAATTATTGATGATGTAGATGTCCATAAAAGCTCAGAGTAAGGTTGAGGGTTATTCAGCAAAGATATCAATAACTGAAGATAAAAACGACTGTGTCCATCCACTGTCATTGATCCAATTACTGAATCAATGTTGTAGAAGATGATGGTGTTTCCACGGTAACTAGGGAGCATCTGAACATCCAAATGGGTCATAACTGATGACCATGAAAAGATTACACCAATTATGTACATGTATTGATAGGATTAATGCATCAGCAGGTATTAAACAGTTTAGATCAGTAGATGGTTTTGGTGGGAGGTGGATGTTTGGGTCTTTGTGGGTTAAATGGATGTGACTGGTAGGATGAACCTCACCTGCATGTATCCGTAAACTTCACTACGGTCAAACATCAGGTAGAAGAAGTCCAGGTTGTCCAGCGCCGACTCCCAGGGCATGAAGTCGGTCTCCATTCTCAGGTATTTGGTGGTTTCCAGGGCCAGTTCTGTACGGACTATCTTGGCTCTGCGGGGTTACGAGGTACAAACGTCAGCGTGTTGACGTACAGTTATTTATCTGTTGGAGTTTTTCGGAGGTGGGTTTACCTGGCCAGGTTGAAGGCGTCGTCGATCAGCTGAGCTCTGTTGATCTCTGGGATGAGCTTTAAAAAACAACAGTCATACGGTCAATGACAATTTAGACCAGGATGTGTCGACTAGAGCTGCAACCGATTAATCGACTAGGTGCTTGAAGTCAATGCAAAAAGTCCCGATTTGATTAATCGACTCGAATTGATTGAAGGGAGATATTCTATTGCAGTTTTCCTGAATTGAAGCTTCTTTGTGCGTCACAATAAGTGTCCGTGGGAAACACAACAGTGGAACCAATGTTTAACAGCAGAGAAATGAAGGAAACAAAGCTTTGATTCAGGAGAGTTGTGGTTGAATGATTTTTTTGGATCACTTTGAGTCGATTAATCGGTTGCAGCTCTAGTGTCGACTTGTGTCTAAATACGATGTAAATGCAAAAAATAGTACCAAAAAGGACTGTTTATACATAAAGTACTATGTATATTTGACGGAAGTTATATTGTTCTACATTGCATTTTATGTACAGATTATTTATTACAAAAAAAATGTTTGCTATGACTGCGACAGCACAACAAGAAAGAGAAAAAATATGGATCAGCTGAATTATTGACACTGTTTACAAATCACACAAGATTAACCGCAGAATTTATAAACTGGATGAAAATTTTTTAAAAGGTCAATGTAACGACTTTGAAAAGATGTGAATTTAGAAGTGACCAAAATTAACATGGGAGTGAATGAGAAGAAAATCCAACGTGATACCATGAATTGTATAGACATGTACAGATAACACGCCTATTAAAAGTGGCGTGTTATCCATACGCAGTATAAGCTTTCTGCGTGTATGTTCATGCCTCGTCAAATACCACGTGATTAGCAGGTAGGGGTTAGGGTTAGCGCTTACGGATATGTAAACTGGAGATCTTGGCATACATTGACAGGCGATGAAATGGCACTGAATAACACGCAAAAGGATGAAAATGTGTACATATAGCACGCCAAATGCCCTGAGAAGTGGCGTGACATACAATGCGATTTCATGAGATCAGTCTGTAAAATCGTCACTCTGTTGCACTTAGAGGCCTGTAGATCGAAAACGAAAAGTTTTAAGATTAACATATAAATTAGTCGTTGAAAGAAAAGAGTTTTTCTGACAATTTCATGTTTAATTTAATATGTTACTGAATTCCCAGAAATGTGAGAGTTATGAAGAGTCGTTTGTAGAGTTTCCAAAAAACACAAAACAGTCTCTCCAAAAACCATGCATGATGTCGGTAACAAATGTCACACTTATTCTTTTGCTCGGCCACATTTTTTTTGTATTTTTGGTGTAATTTTAGATTAAATCCTGTGGGAATGGTAGCTAGTTTTACTTTTTTTTTTTGGAATGCTAGCTATTTGAAAATGGCCTTATTCATTTCAGAGAGACAAATTCAGATAATTTTTTTTGTTGCAATTTTTACAAAATCCGTGCATGAGTTAACTGAACTCATCGCACATCTTTAGAGACCAGTCTGCACATTTTTGTCGTTATATGTGTGGGTCCATTTCCAATGCTCTGGGTCACTTTTTTTGTTCAAAGTTTCGTGAAGTTATTACATGTATATGTAAAAAAAAAAAAAAAGCCAGTGTCTTACTAAACGATTGGTGTTGAGAATGTTTAAGAGTTTGTTCCAGTTGCCATCGTCGTAGTTGACTCTGTAGTAACCGGCCACCAGGTGGTTGGCCAACACCCAGGCATCTCCGGACGCTTTCATTTCCTCAATGGTGACTAAAGACGGAGAAACCACAGTTAGCCTTAACAACTGCCAAAAGTAAACTGTTCAACATTTAATCTTCGTCATTTATCCTTCCAGTATCCAGGTGAGCGTATTATGCACACTTTGCATTTCATGTTATAAAAGGTCAGATTATTTTTTTGTAATTTTTATTGGGTCAGAATTCAAAAGTTGTTCATTTTGATGTTTTCATTTTCCTGTCGTCAACCAACGGATGCCGTGTTTAGTTTAGTTCAATGAAGGTGTGTCTGTTTTTCACCTTAATTCAACAAAATTATTGCCTTAAATAATAATAAACTAGGGGACAACATCTAGACACTTACTGCTAATCACTCACTGTACATAAGAGATTATTATTCCAGCTTTTGTCATCGAGTTCAAGATAGGTAGCTGCACACTCTGTTTACGTTTATTTTTATATTTCTTATATTTTTTACTCTCCTTAAATATTTTTGATCTTGTAACTCTTTTCTATGGCTGCTCTTGTACTCTGCTCTTGTAATGCTGCAATGTCTCTATTGTGCGACAAATAAAGGTTTTCTTATCTTATCTTAGCTTAGTTTATCTTATCTTAGCTTATTTTAACACCTTTAATCTTCTGGTATCCAAGTGAGCATATTATGCACACTTTGCACTTCATGTTATAAAAATATTTATTGTGTATTTGTAATCTTTATTGAGTTACAATTAAAAAATTGTTCATTTTTGCAGGATTTTTTAAATTCTGATCTATCCACTAAAATCATCACATTTTAAACACTGTTAAATTCCTACACTAACACCCTTCTACCAAGTGAGTACAAAATGCACACTGACACATTTTAGCATTGCATGTTTGATGTAGCACAAAAAATCATAGTGTATATTAACCAATGTTGTTGTTGATCATTGACATATGACAGGGAAAAAAAAAACTAATCTAACTTTTATCTAGTATACTGAATAATAGTTTTTGTGGGTTTTTGCATCAAAAAATATGGTTTGTTTACATTTACAAACTTGGCATTTAAATGGTTAAAATATGGCAGTTATTGAGTATTTGGAGTTTTTGTTTATTGCTCAAGTTGATGAAATATAAAAAACGTTAAAAAGTTATAAACAAACTGTATGAAAAACATTTTGATTATTTTATTAATAGTGCACTGTGCATATTATGTGCTTTAGGTGTTAGAAGGACCTCTATGTGTGGATACCAAAGGATTAAACATTTAATCTTTGCTGTAACTGACCGATGATAATAGAAGTAGGGTAAAAGTATCTACTTCCTGTCACTAGTACGTCTAATTAGTCATATTTGCAGTTTGTGATTTGTGCTGCTTCATTGATCGTAGGTTGTTTCTGATTGGACCTCCTCCATATGACCTACCTGATTTGGCCTCCAGCCACAGTTGATTCTGAACGGCTCCTGTCTTCATCCACTTGATTGGAACAATCCACTCATAACTATAATAGGAGCAGAACACGTATTAATCTGACTTTTAATCTGTAGTTCAGGGGTGTCAAACATTCGGCCCGTGGACCAAAACCGGCTGGCCAAGGGTCCAATCTGGTCCACGGAATGAATCTGTGAACATCAACGGTGTCAAAGTCATTTTAGTCTCAGTTCCACATTCAGATCAGTATGATCTAAAGTGGATTAGAACCAGTAAAATAATATAACACAACATACGAATAATGACAAATGCAAATTTTTTACTTTGTTTTAGAGTAAAGAAATAAAATCACACTAAAATATTTACATTTACAAACTATCCTTTCACAATAAAATGTGAATGATCTGAACAAATATGAAAAACCTGAAAAATAAGTGTAATTTTAACAATATTCTGTCTCAGTTTATTATTTCCACATGTATATTATAACTTACAGATCACAGAGGATCTACAAATATACAAAACATTTAACAACACGTAGGATATTGGTTAAATTATACGAAGTTGTTCATATTTGTTCAGGGTATTCATATTTTTTGTGAAAGGATATTTTGTAAATGTAAACATTTTCATGTAATTTTACTTTTTTTCACATCAGACCATATACTGTTGTCATTATTTATAGGTTATTATTCTACAACAGCGTCGCTCATAAAGTTGGAATAAAATACTTTCCCCTCTTGTCATGAATTGATTGCGACCATAAAGTGTAACTGGGACCCAGTGTGTGATAATTAACCTGATTAAATAGGAATAAAAAGATGAATGTGTCTGAAACTAGAATTATTCCAACTTTATGGACATTAGTGTATTTTACTGGTCTGATTCACTTCAGATCATATTGTTCTGTTAATGGAACCTGAATTAAAATGAGTTTGATGCTGCTGATGTTGACAAATCCATCTCGTGGACCGTTTTTGGGCCACGGGCCGTATGTTTAACACTCCTACTGTAAATGTTTATGTCAAAGCAAACTGTGCATAATAACAGTAGGAATAAAAAAGGAGACTTTCAACAGGTAAACGTACTTGAATTCAGATTTAACAGTAACTTCAGAGTCTGGATCCAGGAGGAAGTGCTTCTGGGAAACGACACCAGTGGCTGTGTTAATGGTCACCACCGGGTATCCCATCTGCAGAACCCACGTGTTCATGATTTTACTGACGTTCAGCTTTGATTCAGTTAAATCAACAGCCTGTGGAAACAGTAGAAGGTGGAGTGTGTTAGTAGGTGAAGGAGCTCCACAGATCCATGAAAACGGAAATAAATGAAATGAATGAAAGAGGAAATAAAGGGAAAAAAAATAAATAACAAATAGGAACTGAAGTTCTTACCATTTGCAGATGATGCCATAAGTCTGTGTAGACGGCATTTTGGAACTGAAATGTTTTCAGGTAGGTCTGCAGGAAATAAAGATGTAAATTTAACCTTCCGCTATCCAGGTGAGCAAATTATGAACACTTGACACTTTATGTTATTAAAGGTCTTATTATTTTTCACAATTTGTTCTAGGGTCAGAATTCAAATTTGCTCATTTTTTCATGATTTTTTAAAATAAGATTTCTTAATAATAAACACATCCATAAAGTGTGTCCACTGTGGTGAATGTCATGAATCAGTGATTATATTATGAGACAAAATGACCAAAACCATAAGGATTATACTCAACAAACTATTCCCTAAACTGTCAGTTATTACAGAATTTCTCTCTAACCACATATTTTGGATTGAAATATATATTTGAAGAAGTATATGAGGATAAGATAAGACTTTATTTATTGTACTTGTTTTTCTTAATCTGCTTATAATTGTTATTTTTACTGTTTATTGTTCAATGAAAATCCAATTAAAAGTTAAAGTCATTACTGTAAATAATGTACCTTTAATTATAGAAGGCATGAAAGGGTTAAATGTAATTTCTAAGATTGTTACCTGGAGTCCATGTTGGAAGACTTCTTCTGTCAGGAAATCAGACAACATCCTCAGAACAGACGCTCCCTGAAGATAAAAAAAACACAGATGTTAAACGGACTTGAATATGATATTATATTAGACAATCAGAATGTATGAGGATGAAGATGAAGATGAGGATGATGATAACGATGAGGAGGCTGACCTTGCTGTATGAAATGGCATCGAACAGTTCACTGATCTGCTCTGGTCTCTGGATGTCTTCTTCTCTGGAGGACAGGGGGTGGGAGGAGGTGAGGGCGTCGATGGCGAACACCCGGTGGACGTCGTTCAGGACAATCAGGTCTTTCTATCAGAACATCAAACACACAGAGGTCATGACTCCGCGGGCCACCGTTGTATTAACCCTCATGGACAGACTCAGGTGCATGAAGTTCTTACCAGCTTCCATTCGGGTTCTGCATTATCGGCTCCCAGGTATTCAACGTAGGACGCAAAGCCTTCATTCAGCCACAGGTCGTTCCACCACCTCAGGGTCACCAGGTTCCCGAACCACTGAACACAGACCACAAACAACCACCACTGAACATCTACTGAGACCATCAGAGGGCTGGTTTGTATTGACTATATACTAACCCTATACTGACTGTAGGGGGTGTGGTTTATATGGTGGGGGTGTGGTTTATATTAACTATATACTAACCCTATACTGACTGTAGGGGGTGTGGTTTATATGGTAGGGGTGTGGTTCATATTAACTCTTTACTAACCCTATACTGACTGTAGGGGGTGTGGTTTATATGGTAGGGGTGTGGTTCATATTAACTATTTACTAACCCTATACTGACTGTAGGGGGTGTGGTTTATATGGTAGGGGTGTGGTTCATATTAACTATGTACTAACCCTATACTGACTGTAGGGGGTGTGGTTTATATTGATGATATACCAACCCTATACCGACTTTAGGGGGTGTGGTTTATATTGACTATATACTAACCCTATACTGACTGTAGGGGGTGTGGTTTATATGGTGGGGGTGTGGTTTATATTGACGATATACCAACCCTATACCGACTTTAGGGGGTGTGGTTTATATTGACTATATACTAACCCTATACCGACTGTAGACTAGTATCTATACTGTAGGGGGTATGGTTTGTATGGTGGGGGTGTGGTTTATATTGACTATATACTAACCCTAGAGTGACTGTAGGGGGTGTGGTTTATATTGATTATATACTAACCTTAGACTGACTGTAGGGGGTGTGGTTTATATAGTGGGGGGGTGTTTTATATTGACTATATACTAACCCTATACTGACTGTAGACTAGTATTTGTACTGTAGGGGGTGTGGTTTATATAGTGTGGGTGTGGTTTATATTGACTATATACTAATCCTATACTGACTGTAGACTAGTTATCTGTACTGTAGGGGGTGTGGTTTATATGGTGGGGATGCGATTTATATTGACTATATAACTAACCCAATACTAACTGTAGACTAGTATCTATACTGTAGGGGGTGTGGTTTATATGGTGGGGGTGTGGTTTATATTGTCTATATAACTAACCCTATACCGACTGTAGACTAGTATCTATACTGTAGGGGGTGTGGTTTATATTAACTATGTACTAACCCTATACTGACTGTAGTATCTATACTGTAGGGGGTGTGGTTGATATGGTGGGTGTGGTGTAGAACTTACCATGTGAGCCAGTTCATGTGCGATGATGGTGGCGATCCTCTCCTTGTTGGAGTTGGACGAGTACTCTTCATCGTACAGTAAAGCGGTTTCTCTGTAGGTGATCAGACCCCAGTTCTCCATGGCTCCGGCATTAAAGTCCGGTAGAGCGATCTGATCTGCATGAAGGAGCACGTCATCAGCATATTTATACCAAACAGACTCGAATAATAGCACGAAAACATCTCATTCTTGGCATATGAAGATATGATGATGTTCTAGCAGAAGGAATGACCCAGAGCATTAACCCTTAAAGACCCAAACATCCACCTTTAACCAGAACCATCTACTGATCTAAACTGTTTGTCTGTTCATCCACTAATTCAATCAATACATGTAAATAATTGGTGTAAAATACAGTTTGTCGTCTTTTCATGGTCATCCGATATGACCCATTTGGATGTTCAGAGGCTCTGTAGTAACCATGGAAACACTATCATCTTCTGCAACATTGATTTACCAGTAAAACCCATGGAGTTGGATCAATGACAGTGGATGGACACACTGGGTTTATGATCAGTTAATGATAGATTTTCCTGAAAAAGTCACCTTTTTTATGTTTTCATACAATAACCTTCGACTTTACTCTGAGCTTTTATGAACATCTTCATGATCAGTTAATTAAATATAGGAAATACATGATTTTAACAGGAGAAAATGCAAAATTCAGAGGATAATATTATAATAAATGGTAACAAATCACTTAGGAAAGGTTAAATAGACAGAAAATTCATTTGAGAACTGCCACAAAAGTCACACTGGGTTCTTATGGGTTAATTGGGCATGTGACTATTTTTGGTAATTTCCGCAAACATCGAATATGGGTCCAATCCTGTGCCTCAGTGAGGTCCAGAAGCATGTGGTTTATATAAAACTATACAGTGATTTTTGTCAGTATATGACCTTGTAACAGTTGTTTCATTGCATTCGTTTACTTTTTACCAAATGCTGCTTGGACGTTTTATTGTGAGAGAAGGGAAACTGTTGTCACGACAACCGACGAGGCAGTAGAAGACGATGTCCAATAACACACTAAGGTTGACAATTTCAGTTTCAGCGTATTTCAATGAGTGTCCTATAAAGGGTTAAGGGTTAATGTTGTCACGTGTTATCATGTGTTTCATAAGCTCTGTCATAAACCTGGATGGATCTGATAAGTCCAGTCATGAAAACAGATAAGGACACAATAAAGGATGGTTTATATGATCTTCAAACAGCTGCTTTTATGAGCGACCTGTATACCTGTGGTCGAGTTCACACTAAAAACGGCAGTTTTATGGTTAGAATCATGACTCAGGACATCTTCTGTAAATGTGTGTGTGTCTCACCTGACTTGGGCAGAGGGTAGCTGGAATTATAATACTGCTCAAAGAACTTAAGGATGGGTCCAGTCTTGTTCAGGGCGTATTGTCCTTGTCCTGCATCAATAGCAGATTTCCTTGCAAAGATCCGAACCTAAAGCACAAAACAAGACGACAGACATTAAAAAGTATCCTATTATTACCCTTTCATTTATGAATTATCAGAACCTTAGTCAAGATTTTATTCTTGAGTATTTTCTTTTAAATTCCTCTTTAGGACTGAAAAGACAAAGCAATTAATTTTTCTTCCCTTTTTTTGTGAACCTGTTTTTTTATGGAGTTACTAAAATGTCCACTCAGCTGGAAGTAAATAAATATGTATTTAACAAACCAGTGTCAGAAAATGATGAACTGTGTGAAAACTATGAAATAAAACACTTTTAATGCTAATAATCTGATGTTTTCTCACACTTTAACATATTCTAATACTAGTTGTTGCTCACTTTATCCTACTATATAATGCACCTTGTCCGATCCATGTTGCAGCACGGGAGGGCATTTGTACAGATTTTCCTCAGCCTTCACAGGCCCGATTGCCGCCAAACCCGCCAAATTAATAGAAACATTACCTGACTATCTACTAGGCACAATTTTATGTCCGTATTTAAATGTTGTGAGGTATTCTGGGTGATTTTAGCCTCTCATGCTGTCATACAATGGCACCACGGGTACAATGTTGCTAGTGGAGATAATATTAAAAAAAAAAAAAACATTGCTAAGTGTTAATTCCACTCTAATGCCAATTGTCCATTGATTTCCACTAAAACCTGTTAGTGGAAATCAGGTTTATCCAGAACAGTAAAGTTACAATATGGTATGAATTACAGTGTAAATACAGACACTGATGCATGGAGTCCAATTTAGTCGACATGGGATTAATTGTACATTTCTTCCAATATCAAATAAATCTGTTTAATTTTGACCAATGATATTAATCTTTAGATGTTACTTGATGCTTCCATATTTTCTATCTTCAGGGGTGTCCTGATATAGAAGGATTTACAAGATATTCCTGGGATTTTCAGCATTCCTAACTTCCTGTCGGCCATCTTGGTTATGAGTAAAAAAAAAAAAAAGAAAAAGAATGCACTCCCACAACTGTCCAATAGGTGTCAGTGTGTAGGATGATGCATCAGCATCCACTGTGTTTGGCTGATACGGAACTAAAACAACCAAATCCACAACTATACAAGAGAACAGCTGTAGAACAGATGAACACTGGGAATGAAAGGGTTAAACCGCAGTGAATCCGTTATGTAAAGGTTTGTGATGAAATGGAAAACACAAAATGGAACCGAAGTCTGAAATTTTGGATGTTTTTCTGCTCAAATCATGGTTGAAAGCAAACATTAGGCTTTTATTTTACTTGGACTGAGCTGTTTTTAAAGTTTGATAAATGGTTCAATAGAACTCAACTCCACTGTAACCTGGGTTTATTCAGGTCTCTGATGGTTTTACTGACAGTTTAGGATGGTTATAAGATCTGTAGTAACACTGTGTACTTTCAGATGAGATGCTGCATACATGTACACGCACATCATTTAGAACATAAATATTTGCCCGTTGTATGTGATTAATGTGAAAAGTTAGCGTCTATTTATCCATTTCTGAGGCACATCCTGGTCTCTTTAGTCCATTTCCTCCATGACTCCTGTACATAGGCTGAATTTGACATAATTCACCTGTCACTCATAATTAAGGGAGTGGCTGCTATAATTGGCTTTCATTGACAACTAGCATTAGCTTGGCAACTCTTCTTTAGTCACAGCTCTTATTTAGTAAAAAAACCCCTGCTTTTTCTCCCGAATTTCAGCTCCGATATAGTGGAATTATACAAAAAAAAAAAAACATCAGGGGATTGTGTCATAACGTTTACTGGAGATTCATTCAAGAACCATAGGAATGTAGCTGCATTAGCTGATGTTAGCATTGATTTGTATTGAATTCTATGGTCTGTGTGCTAGCCGCTAATTAGCTCAGGTAACTGTTATTAGTTTGTTTGTACATTTATACTGTTATCAACACAAGTGTATGTGTTAACATTTATTAAACATCTGAAATGACCTGATGGGGTTCATTATGACACTTGTAGAGGTTGTGGGTGGGGTTTATTATAACACTGTTAATGGTTGTGGGCGGGGTTTATTATGACGCTGTGAGTGGATGTGGGCGGTAGGGCTGTGTATTGGCAAGAATCTGGTGATACGATACAAATCCCATTACTAGGATCACGATACGATATATCACGATATATCATGATACTGTTAAAAAAAGCTTTTTTTTTTTGTTTGTTTCTTTTTTTTTTAAATGATTATTTCCTAGTAGAATTGAATTACACCAGAAATATGCACAAATACTAAACACATTTTTATTTGATCACAACAGGATCTAATGCTATATCACAAAATGTTCCTCTTAAACTTTAATTATGTTTTACAGACATTACAGTTTAAGATCCTGTTCAAATGTTGATATTCTTTTAGTTTAGAACTAACGTCAGAACATTATTTTAGTTCAATCCCAACAACGGAACTAACATTATTTAATAAAAGAGTGTTAAATAATAATAAATAAAATATAAACAATAAAGAAAAACAAAAATGAACCTCCACAATATCTGCATTTGAATAAATGTCTAAAAATATCGATACAGTACTTTTAATATCAATTCAGTATTGTGAAATGAAATATCGCGATATATTGCAGAAACGATATTTTCTAACACCCGTAGTGGGCGGGGTTTATTATGACACTGACACCAGAGGGTTCATGAACTCTAGTTACCTTACAAAGTACTGTAACCTATGATTAAATTCTCTGTTCAATTTGTGCTTTTTACGAACAAAAAAAAAACTTGTACTTTTTAGAACTTCAATATGTTTTCTCTTCCATAAAAAGTGCCATCGTACTCTTGTTGTTACTCACCAAAACTCCGTCCACTGAGTTCTGTATGTAGCCAAAGTCACTGACGATGAAGGCCAACAGGTACGTGGACATTCTCTCCGTCGGTTTAAAAACTGTCTTCAGCAAGGTTTCACCATCAATGACGATGTTTTCTGCAGAAATATGACAAATAAGTTTTAGTGGAAATTCAGTCTTCATCTGAAATGACCTGTAACTAAAATGAAGTAAAAAATAAATAAATAAATAAAATAAGTAATAAAATGAAGAAAAACAGGCAATGTGATAAATAAAATGAACAGAAATTAAAAGTAAAACAACAAAATAAGCCACAAACTGAACAAAATTGAAGAAAAAATAACAACATAGGCACCAAACTGTAGAAAAACAAATGAAATAACAAGTAAAATGAATAAAAATGAACAAATTGAATTAAAAAAACAAACAAAAATAACAAGTGCCATGAACAAAATAAAGTCAAATACACTTTTTTTTAATCTTCAGTTGATATTTTGCTAAAAAACAGTCCCTTTTTCTTCAGTTTTCTCTGCTTTTAATATAATAACCTTTGAATTTACTCTGAGCTTTTATGAACATCTACATGATCAGTGAATTAAATATAGGAAATACAGAATTTACACCGAAAAAATTTAAAATTCAGAGGATAATATTTGAATAAATGTTGATAAATGACTGAATGAAGGTTAAATGTAGGTTAAACGTCTTCTCCTCTCCTCTTTAATTGCGTCTAACCTTGGGAGGCTTGTTCGCCGTTGGACAGGGCAGTCGTGTTAATGTCGTGGATCAGCGTGATGTAGAAAACTGCTTTCATGGCGGGTTCGTCGAAACAGGGGAAGGCCTTTCTGGCATCCGTCGGTTGCATCTGAGTCGTAGCAACGACCCTGAAAGAAATGGCACCAGATGATGTTTGAGGAATCATAGTGAAGTAATGGTTGGTGCTTTACCCGATGGTTTTAGTTTAGGCCAATGGGCTCTCAGATGGGTCAGAACAGTCAAATAATAAGACAATAACCTGTAAATAAGAAGAACTACAAATTATAATAATGTGTAATAGGGTCATGACTGAGGACACATGGGTGTAATGTGCTTTATTCTTTTTATTCTTGCATTTATTTGACACTTTCATTTCACTATTATTGTTAGACGTGATCTGTTTTACCCTGGGCTTAGAATTATGATGTATTTTTTATACAATGACAATGAAGGTAATATAATATAATATAATATAATATAATATAATATAATATAATATAATATAATATAATATAATATAATATAATCTAGGCTAGTCTAATCTTATCTGATTTGATCTAATCCGATCTAATCTAATCTAATCTGGTCTAATATGATCTAATCTAATCTAATCTAATCTGAGGAGCCACAATGAGGTAGTTGTACATTGTGTTCTTTTCTTTTCCTTACCTTTGTTCTTGCCTTCGATACTCTGGAAAGTTTTATTTAAATTTTTGGTTTCTCTTTACCTTTCTTTCACCTTTGTATTTTGTTTCTACTTTTGTTTGAAATAAATTTAACTCTAATCTGGTTTAATCTAATCTAATCTCATCTAATCTGGTTTAATCTGATTTGATCTGATCTAATCTAGTGGAGTCTAATCTAATCTAATCTGATCTCATCTAATCTGGTTTAATATAATCTAATCTGGTTTAATCTAATATGATTTGATCTAATCTGGTCTAATCTGATTTTTAATGAACATCCATGTGATCTTTGAATTAAATATAGAGAAGTACATGATTTATACTGAATAATGGAAGATGCAGATGATAATATTCGAATAAATGGTGATAAATGTGTTATAAAAGGTTAAGTGTTAAACAGGTACATTTCTGTTGTTAGTGTTGGTTTATTAGAAATGTTCATACTTGGTTTCTCCGTTCTCCTTGTATTCACTTCTGTAGAACCCTCCCAGGTCGTCGGCCAGTTCTCCAATAAACTCGGTGTGGAGTTGGTACCTCTGGCCCGCCATCAGGTTCCCATCCAGTTGTATGACCAGATACTGGGTTTCTGTCTTGAGGAACGTGGACTTGATGGACGGGGCGTTGTGTCCCGGGTCGACGGCCTTGAGCGACGCCATCTGACCGTTGGTTTGGTTGTAGTAAATCAGTTTATTGGAGTGAATCAGGATCAGGTCAGTCTCACTCTCACATATAAACTCCACACTGGAGGATCCTGAAACAACACAGAACCAGACATTTACAGCAGGGGTGTCCAACATACGGCCCCTGGGCCAAAACCGGCCTTTAAACAGTCCAATCCCTCCCATGGGATGAATATGTGAAATGCAAAAATTACACTGAACATATTAATAATCCATGGTGTTAAAATCATTTTAGTTCCAGATCCACATTCAGACCAATAACATGTAAAGTGGATCAGAACCAGTAAAATAATAACAGAATAAACTATGAATAATGGGAAAAAAAATCTCTCTATGTTAGTGTAAAATTACATTAAAATGTTTACATTTACAAACTGTCCAAACAATGTAATTTAAAAAAAAATTTGTTCATTTTGATTACATTTTTTCTACAGTTGTTGATTATTTTTTTCATTTTGTAGAGTATGTTCTTTTTTTTTTAAACGATTTTGTTCCTTTATTTGATTATTTTGTTAATTTTTGTTAATAAAAAAAAAATAAAAAATATTTATTTATTTATTTTTACATTTTTTGATTATTTTGTTCATTTTTTAATTATTTTCTTTATTTTTTTCCCAATTCATTAATTATTTTATTGATTTTGTTCATAATTAGTTCATTTTGTCCATCATTTTATTCATCCTGTCTTAACTTTGAAAAGAAAACGATGATCCTTTCTAAAGAGGATTTTTAAAATAAGGTAAAATTATATTAAATTTTTACATTTACAGATTATTAATGTGAATAACCTGAACAAATATGAACAGCCTGAAACTTCTCAGTGTAAATCAGTGTCATTGTACTTTTATTCTGCCTGTTATTAAATGTTTAGTGTATTTGTAGATCCACTGTGATCTGTAAGTTATAATGTACACGTGGAGTTGATAATTGATCAATATTGGTAAAATTACACTTATTTTTTTCAGGTTGTTCATGTTATTCACATAGTTTGTAAATTTTCATACATTTTTATAATGTAATTTTACTTTTTTCAGTCTAAAAAATACATTAAAAACCTGTATTTGTCATTATTTTACTGTTCTGATCCACTTTAGATCATATTGGACTGAATGAACAAGAACAAAAATGATTGTAACACCCCTGGTTTCACGAATAACCAGTAGAAATGTCCATTAATGGCCAAGTTTAGACTTTTATACATTCAGTGTATGTTCTTTTGGTGCAGAACAGGAGTCTGATCAGTGCTACCTGTTGTTAAATGTAGTATGTGTGGACCAGGCTTGGAAGGATTAGACTTCCATGGTGCGTTATGGGTCTGTAAAGGACTGTAAAGGTCTGGTGATGCTCAGGGTCCAGATGTTGGTTTCCAGGTGCCGTTACCTGTGAAGTGGTAGATCTGGGTGGTAGGGTCGGGCTTCAGATGAGGCCTCAGGGTCAGGTTGTAGTGGTCCGGCTTCAGGGTGGTGGGGAGGCGGTACTTGTCCCAGGTCTCGTTGGACGGCGGTGTCGTGGGTCCACCGGTCGTTGTTCCTGTTGTTCCTGTTGTTCCTGTTGAAGTTGTTGTTGTTGTTGCATGTGTTGGTGACACTTCATTATTTTTTGCCTTTTCCTGCGAATAAACGACAGACAGAGCGATGATCGTAGCCAGGGCTCCGGCTCCGACGATGATGAGGACCACCCCGACAGCTTTACTGATGAAGAAGCCCTTCCCCATGTCGTCCACGCTGCAGCCTCACAACCACACAGTAAATACCCAGGTGCACTTTCAACCTGTATATGTAGCCGAGCCCCGCCCCCCCCCCCACCCCCACACACACACACACACACACACACAAGCTCTAAACCAGGTCGAACATTAACAGTGACATGTAAAACACACCTAACCTAAAGGTAAGGACGCAACACACAGATTAGACTCAACATTTCACTACAAATACACACTTTACATCTTAATCTATCAGTTTAAGAATCACATCCACAAACAAAGATGGATAATTAACCCTTTCATGCTTGAAATTTTAATAAACTACTGATGTTTTGGACATAAAACATGTCATCAGTATCTTATTTCTTTATCATAATATACACATATTCACTGAAGTGGATTCCATTCATCAACAGTTTGTGTCCGGAACGTCACAGTTTGAGGCAAAAAAATGTATCCAAGTCATTTGACCTTTGTTTATCCTAACACTAACCACATGATGGTACTCTACAGTGTACAAAAAAAAAAATCAACAAAATGAACAAAATAATAAATAAAATCAACAAAATGAACAAAATAATAAAATAAACAAAAAATGAACAAAATAATCAACAAAATTTAAAAAATGAACTAAATAACTGTCCAAATGAATGAAATAAAAACAATTTTAACAAAAACAAACAATAATGAGGTTTGATTCAACTTTCGTCAGATGTTTCTTTTTGTTCTGCTTCTAGTCATGGGGCCAAAAGTCAAACTAAATAGTCACTTTAACCTTTACAACACATTTAGTTGTTTAGTGTGATTTATTGGTGTTTTGGAGCAGGAAGTGACCATATTTGGATATTATTTGGGGCAGAGTTGATAGAGTGTGAAGGGTCAGAGTTGGGGTCATGGGGTCGTAGGTCATCTAATGCTAAACTATATCAAGAGTCTGAGATCAGCTTATTGGAGTTAAATTTACTCCTGGATCAGTTCACATATTAATGTGAACTAATCTAAACTGCACCTGTTTTTTTTTTGTTGTTGTTGTTGTTTTTTTTTACAGTGAATCCTTGATAGTAGAGGTGAAATTATGGACCATTCAAACTCTATTTGCTGTTACTATGGAGACTAAAAAACACCATCCTCATGAATCTGTTGTAGCTGAATTCATGGCTCATAATGAAAATGCATTATTATATTTCTACATTTATTTATTTTTCTTCAATTTTTATTTTATTTTATTTTATTTTATTTTATTTTATTTTATTTTATTTTATTTTATTTTTTATTTTTTAACCTTTATTTTACCAGGAAGGTCAATTGAGAACCAGTTCTCATTTTCAGTGATGACCAGGTTAATTATGTGTTAATGGGACTCTATGGGTCTGGTACCACAGGGAAAATCAGATGAAAACTTTATCAGGTTTGAACAACACGGGTCAAAAACTGTTGAACATTAAAGTTGGACACAGTGGATTTCCTGTCATTGTGTAAGTCTGAGGTTACGTCATAATAAAATCACCAGTGACTTCAAATCCCAGATGCTTCAGTTACTAAACCTTCTGTCAAAGTTCAAACTGTCGCAACATATGAGGCAAAAAACAGCGTGAAAGGCTGATGAGAGTGTCCCATCTGGAAGGCCATGAGGTGGTTTTACAGTGGAAATCATCTTTCATCAGTTGTCTCCATCCGAATCATTATGACAGTGTTTTTACAGCCAGCGAATCATAAAAGATCTGTTCATAAAATGATAGGATTATAAAAATCGGTTAAACACTAACTATAGGAGTGTGAATAACCTCAGAAACTCTCTGTCCTTCAGCTACATATACCATGAAAATATTAAATATTAACGCAGACATTCACCACAGAATGAAGGTTATAAATGTACAGAAATGGAAAACCTGCTTCTATATGTGAGAAAAATGACCATATGATGAATAAAAAGGAGCAGAAAGAAGACAAATCTTATATTTTCTGCCTCTTTAACAGAATACTTGTGGATTTACAGAAGTAATTATTATTATTATTATTATTATTATTATTATTATTATTATTATTATTATTATTATTACGTGCATAGTTATATTACTTATCACTTATATATCATTGTTATGACTACTGTTACCACTATCACTTTATTCTAATATTTATCCTGTGAATATTTATATATATATTAGTGCACTAGTGCATATTCTCATATTATAACATAATTACTTATTTATCATTAATTAATATCATTAATACTTTATTATTTATTATTTCTATTAATGCTTTCCTGTTTTGTTTTTCACTGCTGTTTTTATTATAGTTATTGTTATTACTATTTTCTCATAATATTTCTTATATGTGTACATTCCATGTTGTGCTGATACTGGAACCTTAATTTCCTGAATTAATAAATACATAGCTCTATCTAATCCAATCCAGTGTCTTAATGTGATATCTGCATCATGTACAGCCAAGCACTTTAGATAGAAAAAAAAAAAAATCAAAAAGCTTAAAATAAGAATAAAACATGCAAATAATAAAGAAAAATCACATTTTATATAATTTTAAACATGCAAACAAGCAAGTTTTCACATATTAACCACCTAAAGTGCATAGTCTGCAGTGTCGTAATAATATCTAAATGTTTTTCATACAGTTTGTTTTAACCTTTTTGTAAAATTTGTTTTTCATCAACTTGAACCGTAAACAAAAATACCAAATACTCAATAAATGTGCACTTCATGTTATTAAATGCACACTGACACATTTTATTATTTAACATTTGGCCTAGCACAAAAAATAATAATGTATATTCATCAGTGTTTGTGTTAGTCATTGTCTTTTTCTGTTTTTCCACCTGTTTTGACCCTAAAACACACAGTAAAGCAAAACCACTGAAGAGAAGGAACACACACACATACTCACAGCAGCTTTTATGACCCTGAAACAGACGACAGTACACAGCAGCACGTTTACCTGGAATCATGCCTCAGGGGTTAAAGGGTTTTAAAGGACATGAAGACATGTTTCATGTGTCATTTTGACCCATTCTTTCATTCTGTGATTTTCCAAACATCCTCTACTTCTGACATTAAACTGTCAGATCTTTGTGCTTTACTGGATGTGATTTCCATGTCTTTAACCTCATACTGCTCTAGTTTTAGTTTCTTTTCTTTCCTCTGTTCTTCATTCTGTTTCGTTTCTTCTTATGAAAGGTTTCGATTTTCATCTATGACTTAACTTTCCAGTATCTAGGTGAGCATATTATGCACACTTTGAACTTCATGTTATCATTTGTTTTAGGTCAGAATTAAAGTTTTGGGGTTTTTTTGCCTGATTTTTAAAATTCTGATTAATCCACTAAAATCATCACATTGTAGACATTGTTAAATTCCTACATGAACACCCTTCTACCAAGTGAGTACAAAATACACACTGACACATTTTAGCGTTTAACATTTGACTTAGAACAAAAAATAATAATGTATATTAACCAATGTTGGTGTTAATAATTGACATATGACAGGATGAAAAAATGAAAAAATAACTAATGCAATTTTTATGTAGAATATTGGGGAAAACAATCTTTTCTTTAGTGTTTTTTTACATTTAAAAATGGTTTGTTTACGTTACAAACATGGCATTTAAATGGTTAACCCTTTCATGCATGAATTATGAGAACCTTAATCAAGATTTTTTTTCCTGAGTGTTTTTATTCCTCTTTAGGCATGAAAAAAACAATGTGATTGAATTTTTTTTAATTTTTTTTAAAATTTTTTTTTAACTCTTTCCCCGCCATTGACGAGATATTCCGTCAATTGCTTCCCAACGCTTCCCCGCCAATGACGAGATTTTCCGTCAATCCGTGTTTTCACTGTTATACTGTAGTTGGAGGTGTTGTGGATCATGTGAATTACTTTCCTTAGTCCAAAAACAAACAATTAAGCAACTTTTTCGGAAAAATGACGGGCCGGGTTTAACGTTTTTGCACTGGAGTCTCCGTATCCCATGGCAACGCATCCAGCGGCAGTCACTGAATGAGGAAGTGCAGACTGTGCAGGAACCGCGCGCAGTTTCAAAAGCCTTAAAGATGATTATGGAGACAGAGTCTGACAATTCAATATATGATGGAGCTACAGAAGAACCATTTAGAGACAGGAACGGAGAAACAGAAGGTGAGGGAGACGGACACGGAACACGGGAAACACGGAGCGGCTCAGGTCCGACACGGAGGTGCGGGTGGGGGGGGCGGGGGCACAGAGCGACACGGAGAAAATGACAGACAGGAGGAAGAGAAAAGAGACATTTCTAGTGGACATTCAAGGAGAAGACAGACATACAGACATGGGACAAGACAAAGGAAAGCTAGTCTGCATCTGTTAGAGTGAGTTCAGATTCAGACTGAGGACACAGAACATATTCAGCTGTAGAATGTCAGCAGGACACAGGGAAGACACTGTTGGATTTGGCTTTAGTATGAAATAAATAAATACATATATTCATACAGAGATAAATAACTAGATGTCCATAGAATTATTTACAGATCAAACACAGCAGCTGGTCCAACAGGAGGACCTGGTGCAGCCAAAGGCCAGAAATCTACAGTATTTAGTGCATTTGTTTCTTTTTTTTCTTGAAAATGAGGAATATTGAGGTGTTTATATCCAAAAGCTAAACTACTATGTGTTAGACTTATAACTGATGTATGTAAATGTGCAAAGTTTAGAAGGAACCTGGTGCTTTACAAGATGTTCGGTCTAAAGTTTGGTGTGGATTCCCCTAACATTTTGTGGAATGATGGGATATCTTAGAGCTGTTTGTTACTATTATTGCTGTTATTATTATTTTATTTTGTGATTTTGAAGACAGCGTTACTGTTGGTAAATAAGAAAGAGTCAAAAATGTAAATAGGAAATCAGTTTTCTCTTGAAAATCAATATCTTTGAAAAAAATGCAATTTTCTCAGCTTTTTGCTCAAAATTCATTTTTTTCCTGAAAATGACCAATATTCAAATGTTTATATCTCACGAACGAATAGAGATAGAATAAAATAGTTTTTTGTGTTTGAAAGTTGAAGTTCTGTTCTTTCTTTTGATGTATTCAGTGTTCACATACTCCTAACACAACATTTTCAGTGAGCCTCCAAAGATTAGTGAAAATGACCAAAACGGCTGGCGCTGGCTACCAACTCACTGGAAAATGCTCTGGCGGGGAAAGAGTTAATCAACCTGTTTTTCATGGAGTTACAAAAATGTCCACTCAGCTACACCATGAATTTTATTCTTGAAGCAAAGAAACATGTATTTAAAACCCAATATCATAAAGTGATATGAAAACAGTGAAATGAAACCATGTTTCATGCAGCTAATCTGATGTTTTCTCACATTTTAACATATTCTAATACTAGTTATTACTCACTTCATGGAGATAATATGCAAAAAATAAATATTAACAATTGATTTCCACTCAAGAACCAATCAAGAACAGCAAAGTTACAATAATGGTATGAATTGCAGTTTATAAGATGATGCATAAGTGTCCACTGTGTTGGCTGATATGGAACTAAAACAACAAAACCCATGAATATACAAGAGAACAGCTGTAGAGTAACTGTCCACTGTAGTGACCACTATGTATGAAAGGGTTAAACTATGACAATTATTGAGTATTTGGTATTTTTGTTTATGGCCCAAGTTGATGAAACACACAAAAAAAGTAAAAATAAATAAACTGTGAAAAACGTTCTGACATTAGTAGGAGACTGTGCACATTATGTGCTTTAGTTGTTTTAGGAAGGACGTGTATGGGCGGACACCAGAGGGTTAATACCCATAATCCCATAGTGCATGACTGTTAGAGCAGTGATAGTGAAGAAGGCATCAAGTTCAGTTCAATGACGAACAGTAAATATATAATCAATGTACAAGTTAATGATCCTTTTATAAACTAAAACCGACGTATGTAAAGTATGAAACGCATGTGGGCGGAGCTTTATACTTTATCAGACCTGACTCATTGGCTCTGATCCATAATACATCATGAACGGTCTCACATTCAAATCTTCAGAGACAGTCAACAGTTTTATAACTGGCTGTTAAGATACTGTGAAATGACCACGAAGTTTATGATCAAATCAAATGGAGTTTTATGACGAACACACTCATAAAATATCGCCTCAGCTATTGTTTTATTATCTTTGACCTTGTTTTTATCTCTAATCCCTGGATAAGAACAGATTTGACAGGAAAGACCAGTTATCAGGTGTTATGTCATCGTTTTCATTTTTTAAAAATATTACTAATGGTTATAATCAGAAAACTGAACTCACACCAAAAACTGGTTTAATTGAACAGCGACGTTCAGGGATGATGTGATAATAATGATCCACTATGAGAAACAACACATTAAACCACTGTTATATTAAAAATATGTAACTGATTCAGTGTACAGCAGTGGACAAAAGTACTCAGACACCGTTAGAATATTACACAATCTCAAATATTATCATGAAATATTTGTATAAAAATCTTCTTTGTGTTTTTAAATGTGTATCTGCGTCAAACACAAATAAATGACAGTGAGTTTTTTTTTAGGTTATTATTAAGAAATACAAATATTCAACATAAATCATCATCAGTTTCATCATGTCCTTTATGTGTTTCGTTATCAGAAACATCCATTTTTTACCTGGATGGATCTGAGCATGTGCAGACAGATCACATGGGTTCATTGGACCGGGCCCGGTATTGGTCCCTTAAACCTACATGATCCATCTGCACATGCTCAGTTCCATCCAGGTAAAAACTGGATGTTTAAGATAATGAAACACATAAAGGACATGATGAAACTGAGCATGTGCAGACAGATCATGTAGGTTTAATGGACAACAGTACTCAGACACTATTAGAATATTACACAATCTCAAATATTATCATTGAATTTATTTATAAAAATCTTCTTTGTGTTTTTAAATGTGTAACTGCATCAAACACAAATAAATGACAGAGTTTTTTTAGTTTATTATTAAGAAATACAAATATTCAACATAAAATCATCATCAGTTTCATCATGTCCTTTATATGTTTAATTATCTGAAACATCCAGTTTTTACCTGGATGGAACTGAGCATGTGCAGACAGATCATATGGGTTTAATGGACCAACACTGTGGTTTGTTTACATTACAAACATGGCATTTAAAGGGTTAAAAATATGACAGTTATTGTGTATTTGGTATTTTATTTATGGCTCAAGTTGAAATTGAATTAAAGAAAGAAAAAAAAAGTTAAACAAAAAACTGAAACACATTTTGACACTGGTACCGTACTGTGCACATTATGCGCTTTAGGTGATTAAAGGACCTCTTTGACCCCAGAGGGTTCATCTAACCTTCATTCCCTCCAGGAAACAAACAGCATTCATATTTTCCTTCCAGTTTGTTCATATCATTGATTCAGATATGACTCTGATAAGTTCACAAAAATAGAAATTACAACCCAGAGAGTTCTCGAAGCAGGTGAAACCCTCCCCTTTGTTCCAGTGTGTCCATAAAGATAAAGCACATCCTCTGTTTAATCAGTACAGATGAGTATTAGGTCTTATCTGTGGACATCAGTTTCTCCTTCTACTGTGGTTTACACTGAGCGACTGCTTCACATTCATCTGATTAGATATGTTTCGGTTTCCTCATAATCAGGCTCCATGGTTTTGAGTTTTGTTTTGGTTTTTTTTGTTTTTTTTTTAGGGAAATTTAACCTCCACAGATCCAGAAAAGTCAAAGTTTTGGCTGTTTTACATTAAATAATTGTCTTGATTTGAACAGCAAAATGTAACAGGTCTTTCAGATAAATTTCATTATGATATTTTTAATAGAATGTCCTTTGCTGTGGATGTTTTTTCTTTCTTTCTTTCTTTCTTTCTTTCTTTATTTATTTATAACCCCATTTTGATTCAGTTTTTAGTTTGTTGCTTTATTTGTTAAAACTTTAGCAGCAAAACTGTTGGTTGAATTCATACCAAACTGGGTTTATAGATTGCCAGTGACCCAGAATAGATGTGATTACATTTTGGGAAAAGTTGGTCAAAGTTCAGATTTTTTATGAATTTTTAAAATCTTTCTTTTTCCCATTTACTTATAAAGGATGAAACTTCACATGTCTATAAAAACATCAATTTTGTTTCAATTTACTTCAAACTTGTCACATATATAGAGGCAATTGTTATACATCGCTCTGACATAAAGCTAAGGCATATGTATTTTTTCACATTTTGGGTAAATATCTTAACCCCCCCCACCACCACCACCACCACCACCATTTACCTAACATTATGGTACTCCACCATTATAAAGAATAGGAAAATTAGTCAAAAAAAAAAGGCATCCATAAAAAAATTCGTCATTTCTAATCAACCCATTCTGAATTTTTTCATTCATTCATTCATTCATTTTCTGAACTCGCTTTATCCTCACTAGGGTCACTTGGAGCCTATCCCAGCTACATAGGGGCGAAGGACGGGTACACCCTGGACAAGTCGCCAGTTCATCACAGGGCTGAACATATAGCTCACATTCACACCTATGGGCAATTTAGATTAACCCATTAACCTATCAGTGCATGTCTTTGGATGGTGGGAGGAAGCCGGAGTACCCAGAGAGAACCCACGCAGACACGGGGAGAACATGCAAAGTCCACACAGAAAGGTCCCACCCCCTGTCGACTGGTGTTGGAATCGAACCCAGGACCTTCTTGCTGTGAGGCACGAGTGCTAACCACTGCACAACGTGTCACCTGAATTATTATTATTATTATTATTTTTAAACTTGTTTTAATAAATGAATGCCATTTAGAAACTGATTAAACTTGCTGTGGGTTAAAATTTTGAGCTCTGGGGTGAAGGTTAGAGTCTGTGACCTTGAAATAATATCAAGTAAACAATATCAAAACAGAAAAAAGTAATGAAAACAGAGTGTGCATTTATTTTTTTCAACTTCATGAACATTATCACAACATAAGGGTGTATAATAAGCTACAATATGTATGAGGGCCGAGGTTTGTTGTGCCTGGCACCGCTGGTTTGTTTGTTTGTTCGTCCCTACAGAGGACATGACATCTATATTTATCTGAGGTTTTCAAGGAGCTTAAGTCTTCATTTCCATTGGTGGTATTTAACTAGTAATTATTCAAAGTAGGTTATTTTAACATTTAAGGCATTGTTTTATCCTTTTCCAGACTTTAATTCAAAGAGGTTGTGAGATAAATTGAACAAAATTAACCTTTTAATTTTCTCCTATTTAAGTTCCAAAGATAAGAACCACAGGGTCAAAATGCGTCAATGACAACTCATTTAAAGGGAAAAACCTTTAGTTTCAAAATATTTACATTAAATTTAGCTGAAACAGTTCCGTCCCCCTTTGTTTTAACTTTTTTCTTTTTTACAGGATTGTAATTTAATGTTCAGTTGATGTTTTTTTTTTTGTTTGTTTGTTTGTTTTTTTACTGAAAAGTCACTTTTTCTTCAGTTCTCTCTGTTTTAATATAACCATTGAATTTAGTCTGAGTTTTAATGAACACCTACATGATCAGTGAATTAAATATAGAAAATAAAGGATCTACACTGAAAAATGTAAAATACAGAATGTTGTCTTATGTCATTTGTCATATACTTGTTCCCATATTCGTATTATTTGGATGTTGGATGCTCTGTTTTACCACCTGCTAATGGACTCTATGCACAGCCTCACTACTTCCTGAATTTCACGTGCGTCCTTTATTTCCTGTCTTTCATTATTGGACACACTGATTAATCCAGGTGTGCCTAATTAATCAGTTGTCCCAACAAGTAGCAGACACACCTGGATTAATCAGTGTGTCCAATAATGAAAGACAGGAAACAAAGGACCCTCCTGACATTCAGGAAGTAGTGCGGCTGTGCACAGAGTCCATTAAGCTTCTATCACGTGTCTCACTGTTAGCCAATCATATCAGTCAACTGACGTGACGAACCGAATCCTAATGTTTACGACAGTCTTGTGCTTTACGACAGTTTCCAGCAAAGTAGATTTGTTCACCTGACGGGAAATGTTAGTGACACTTTTGGTGACTGGTTATTTATATAGCTTTGGCGATGTTATGAAGTAGTTAAAAAAAAAAAGAAAAGTAATTATAATGTTTGTTTAATGCACGGTTCGGCCTCAAGTACCGTAAATTAATGTCATCTGTCGCTACACCTCAAACTATTAGTTTTCTCACAAAATGATAATTTAGTTAATGTTATATCTCATCATGTGCCGTTGTAATGTACTGGTCTATGTTTAAGATGTTAAAGATCATCACAGAGGTCGTCTAATAGTTCTGGAGTCAACCGTTTTACTCTAAATAGTCGTTTATTCAGTCAACGGAAAATCTGTCATCATCGGACTCCATTCAGACCGAACAGACCCCCACCCACCCACCAGGCCGCGACGCAGTTACACCCGGACCATAGAATCCGAGGACTTTAGTAAAAAAAAAAAAAAATCAACTTCTGTTACAACTTTTCAGTTCTGATATTTCCAACGGACCGGAACGCAGCACCGCTCCGTGGTCACCATAGCAACGGGACGCCGTGCAGCCGCAGTGCGTTCGTCGTCGTCGTAGAATTGACCAGTTTTTATGTTGTTTTGCGGTGAAAACAGCAGCGGAAAATGCCCGTCCTGGTCCCGGACTACACCTGGACCCAGACCCAGTCCACAGTCCACATCCACCTGCCCCTGAAAGGCGCCAAACCCGGGCGCGTGCACGTCACATCCACAGATGAATACCTGAAGGTAAATATATGAAAGGATATTTAACTGATCCAACACCAGAGACGCTCTGGGCTTTCCTCTTCATCTGTAATTATAAGGAAAAGGAAGTTTTACTGTCACTGAATGTTTTCACACTGTCATTTAAACGGTTAAAAACCTGAAAATATTGAATGTTTGGTAGTTTTGAGCAGAGCTGAAACTGTTAAAGAGATTTATGCAAAACATAATTATGATGAAATATGATTAGACTCATCAAAATCTACATTATATTGTATAAAAGACAGGGAATACACACAAAAAATGACGTTTTTTTTTTTTTTTTGTAAATTCAGATACAGGCCTGAAAACTTTAACTTCTACTGAACCCTTAGTGACACCTCAGGTCATTTTTATACTTTTTTTTCTTATTATTTTGTCTGTATTATTGTTTATGAATGTCTCCTCTTTTTTTTGGCCATTTTTCAATCAAATGTCAATGACTCTTACAGGTCTATTATTATCAGTGACGTGCAGTGGGGTTCATGGCTGGGGAGGCACTGAGTCTTTCAGAGCCAGATCTACAAATATATGGTGGCCTGAGAACAGTGGCGGCTGCTCGTCTTTCAGACAGGGGAAGCTCATTGTCAGCTTACATAAAAAAAAAAAAAAAAGTCAAGTTATTTAAACATACATTCGGCCCTCCGTTCCTTTTTAAGAAAATGCTCAGTGACCTTATCGTACCAAGTAGACGTCTTTTCCAGGGACTGGACCAGTGTCCTCTCTGCTTAGGCCTCTTGCCTTGGCCCATTGTGTTGCAGGTGTCAGACTTCAGCCTTTATAAACTACAGATGCTCCTTTCACTCCGACCTAGCCGACAGGATGATTGATTTAACTATCTACAAAACGATATTAAACTCGAACAAGAAATGATTAAATTATGTAACCGAAACAAGAAAATGCTGAAATTATGTCAAATTGAAACAAAGAAGTACAATGAGTGTTTTATTTACAGTGCAAGAAATGAACGAGTAATTTCATAGTGGTTTCTCTGATTTCACAGCAGAATGTGCGACGGTATTAAACTGAACTGTGTCAGTGAAGGAGCAGATCTGAAAATAGCTGTCAATCAAACGGGATTCAGCCTTTCGACTGATCCTCCAATCAGCACGTGGGATTCTGGCGTCCAGCCTGGCTGAGCTCCGCCCACAGCTCCATTCACCCCCAGAGACGTCCGGCGTCCGGGGGCGGGACAACATCGTGGCATTTATCCAATTACTGTCCAGTTCTGAGGCAATGAAAACAACTGTTCCACTCAGTCCCACTGAAGCCCACAGACGCCCGCAGTCTACGGACAAATGCACTGAGCAGAGGTCGAATGAAAAAACAGCGCAACGGGAATGTATGAGAAGTGAACAACATCGCGTCCGTTGATTTGTGATAAAGCTGATTCTGAACGAACTCATCTGTGAGATGAACGTGTTCTAACACATTTGTGGTCAATGAAACGTCAACACAACCGAACATATTTACCCATTTAATTTTCGTAATTTTAGGGGAAGCCGGGCTTCCCTTGCAGTCTGTGAGAAATCGCCACTGCCTGAGAAACTGGAATAGAGAGAGTGAGCAAAAGGAATGGCCTGGGTATACGGGCTCTGCATCAAGTCAGCATAGGTAGACTGGCAGGAACTCAACAGGAAACATTCAAAAAGAGCCATTTCAAACTAAAAATAAAAAAAGTTTATGGTCTTACCTTTATTTATACATGAAATGTAATCCTCCATTCTTGATGAGGTGAATTAAAGTGTATAAAAAAGAACGAAGAAGATTATAAGCGCATGAATCTGTGGACTCACTGGCGCCATCTCTCATGAGGCAGGGGTACTGTTTGCCTCCCCTAGTGACTTTTTCACTGCGGTTTTATGATTCATCTGCGAGCCTAAACACATTACAGAAATACATTCCATATGTTATGCAGATTATGGAAGGATAGAGCATATAATCAGAGTGTTTGAAAGCATTTTAACTGCGATATACAGAGGGACAGCAACACAATATTTTCAGCAGAGTTCATGAGGAGGAGACAGTTCTGCGGGAGGCACAGCACAGCGCTGCCTCCTCCCTGTATTTGAACGGAGCATGCGGAAATTCTGCTATTCTAATTGACAAAAAAATAAAAATAAAAAAATAATAATAATATTGGATTCGAACGGAAAATGAGTTTATAGGACATACCAACTGAAAACTATCAACATTTCTTATATTTTATGGTTAAGTATTTTTTTCTTTTCAAGAATGACAAGGGAGGCTCTGCCTCCCCTGCCTCCTCTGACTGCACGTCACTGATTATTATATTGTTATGGATTTGATCTATTATCCAAAAATGCATAATAATGACCTGGAGTCACTAAGGGTTAAAGTAGAAGGTTAACATCTGAAACATGAAACATCGTTTTTAGTGTAACCCCCCCGCCTAATTCATTACATTCTAATATCTAATTTTCCATAAATAACAGTGACATTGTGTATCCAAATAGGGGCAAAATCCTGAAAATGATTGAACCTTTGGTCGTTTTGATCAGAGCTGAAGTGGTTTAACAGATTTATACACAAAAAAATATAAATATATGATGATTTTGTATCAGTTTGTGTCAGTTGAAGATAATCTGTTAAGGTTTTGTCTTGAAATGTTTATTAAAACAGTTAAAGACCTAGCTACAACAGTTTTTTATGGTGAATTCCAAATTAATTTCTCTTGATATTTAACGTTTTTTAAGTGATTTATCACCATTTACTTTAATATTACTGTCTGTATTTTAAATTTTTTAGTGTAAATCCTGTATTTTCTATATTTCATTCACCGATCATGTAGATGTTCATTAAAGCTCAAATTCAAAGGTTATATCAAAAACACAGAAAACTGAAGAAAAAGTGACTATTTAATTCAAATCTATCATTAACTGAAAAGAAAACAAATGTCTACAAGCTTATTTTGTTCATTTTGTGGCTTAAATTATTTTTGCTACTTATTTTATTGATTTATTGTTAGGTTTTTTGCATTTTATGGATTACTTTGGCAATTTTCATTTTTCTTTTTTTGCTTTATTTTACGTAATTTTTAACATATTTTCCATGTTATTTATTATTTTGTCCATTATTTAAACCATTTTTGTTCATTTTATTTATTCATTTATATAAACCCAGTGTGTCCATCCACTGTCACTGGTTTTACTGGTGAATCAGTTGTAGATGACGGTGAGTGTCTGTTTGATGAACATGTTCGTCCTGTATCTGGATCGTGGTTTTGTTTCTCTTCGTCCACAGGTTCATTTCCAGCCTTTCCTGTTGGAGGTTTTCCTGTTTCAACCTGTGGACGACGACAGAAGCACAGCAAGGATCGGAAACGGAGTTGCGAACATTACTTTGTACAAGAAAACCAACAACCAGTGGGAACAACTGATGATAAACACAAGTAAGAGTCCATTTATCATGTAGATGTTCATTAAAACTCAGAGTTAATTCAAAGTTGTTGTTTTTTTTAAATCAAAATAGAGAAAACTGAAGGAAAAATGACTTTTTCAGTAAAATCTATCATTAACTGAACCTAAGCCCAATGTCTACAACCACATTTTGTTCATGAGACTTGTTATTTTGTTAAGTTTTTATTCATTTTTTATTGATTTTTTGTTAATTTTGTTGCCTATTTTATTATTATTATTCCATTTTGTTCAATTTGTCGCTTATTTTGTTCATGTTATTTATTATTTTGTTGCTTTATCGTTTGTTTTCGTTTATTTCGTTAACTTTGGCTGTTTTTAGTTCATTTTGTTGCGTATTTGATTCTTTTTTAAATTCATTTTAGTCGATTCTTTTGCATATTTTTTTTTCACATTATTCATTATTTTGTAAATATTTTGTTTGGTTTTTGTTCATTTTATTTATTATTTAACCTCTGAACGTCCAAACAGGTTTTATCTGATGACCGTGAAAAGATGACAAACTGTATTTTACAACAGTTATTTACATATATTGATAGGATTAGTGGATCAACAGATATTAAACAGTTTATATCAGTGGATGGTTTAGGTTAGAAGTGGAAATTTGGGTCTTTAAGGGTTAATTTTGAAGGTTATGAAAGAGTTAAAGAGAGTTTTACATCCACGTGCCTGAAATATTGACTGAATTCATAGAAAGGATCGAAAGAAAATGCAAATGTATGCTTGTTTTCCGGTCACAGAATGTTCTTTTATTAAAATATATACACAAAATAAACTGAAAAGTGATCAAATATGACGTGTATGTCTCTGCATAAACATCACTAGATTATTCATTGACACTCAAAACTGTAACTACCAGAAAAAGAACTTCCTTTAATGAAACACCAATAATATTGAAAACAATAAACACAGTTTTCCCTGATAACATGTTGAACAGTTTTTCCAATTACAGACACAGTATTTACACAGATAATATCAGCTCATAGAACCAACATAATGACAGATTTAATGTGAAATATCAGAACACTGATATCAGGTTCTCCATCATTTTATTCAGATCATGACAAACCATTAAATAAACGTTATAATTGTTGATGTTTTTCAGCCGATAAGGAAGTGATGAAGCAGATCAGAATGAAGGCGCTGATGAAAAACCAGGAAAAACTCACAGCTGAATCCAAAACCAAAACCCAGAAACGCCAGGAAGAACGAAAATACACACTTCAGTCGATGATGAAGGTAAGAAACACTGACCCTGAATCTGACGTCCACCTCAGACTAGCCCTCTGGTACCTGGGTGAGCAGAATATGCACACTTTACACTTCATGTTATTAAAGGTCAAATTATTTCACACAACTTGTTTTAGGTCAGAATTCAGAAGTTTTTCATTTTTTCATAATTTTTTAAATTCGGAGCCATCCACTAAAATCAACACATTATAAACACTGTTAAATTCCTACACTAACACCCTTCTACCAAGTGAGTACAAAATGCACACTGACACATTTTTAACATCTAACATTTGACCTAGAACAAAAAAAAGTAAATTAACCACTGTTGGTGTTAATCATTGACATATGACAGGATGAAAAAATAAAAACAATAACTAATCCAATTTATATGTAGAATATTGAAAAAAAGTTTTTTGCCTCAACAGAATTTTTTTTTAGTTTATTATTAATAAGTACAAATATTCAACATAAAATGATGATCAGTTTCCATCATGTCTTTTATGTGTTTCGTTACCTGAAACATCCAGTTTTTACCTGGATGGAACTGAGCATGTGCAGACGGATCATGTGGGTTTAACGGACCAATACTGTGGTTTGTTTACATTACAAACATGGCATTTAAAGGGTTAAAAATATGGCAGTTATTGAGTATTTGGTATTTTTGTTTATGGATCAAGTTGATGAGATAAGTTAAAAACAAACTGAAGATCATTCTGTCATTACTACGATAGTGTGCACATAATGCACTGTAGGTGTTTAAAGGACTTCTATGGGCGGATACCGTACGGTTTAGAACATCCAAAAACTACAGATTAAAATGGGTTTTATGTTTCAGCTCGAGGACGAAGAAAGAGACAGTATTCGGAAAATAAAAGACACCGAACGAAAGAAAACCACGGCAGAACTGGAGGAGTGGCAGACGAAGCAGAAGGGCGAGGAAGACGCCCGAGTCCAGAGGAAAGAAAAAGAACGATCACATGGAGGAAAGAACAAACCCGGTAACGGATCAAACCCGTTAACAGAACGTCCCTCATCAGTCTACAGTATGTGTCTGGGTTTTGGGTCGAATAATCCGTTTTTCTGCTTAGATCGTAGAAGCGTCAGTGAAGTAAAGAAACCAGAACAAAAACATCTTCCTGCTCCGAGGGCGGCTGGAAATATTCAAGTCAAGTTCACGCCACGAGTTTTCCCGACAGCGCTTCGAGAATCCAGAGTCGCAGAGGAGGAAGAGGTGAGGAAAACAAACGTTGACTCCCACTGGTTCACCACAGTCGTCCTGAATGGACATGACTCCGCCCATCGCAGACGTACACAATGATTTTGTTCAGAATCATTTGTATCTGATTCCATTTGCATAGTTACCACAGATTCTGCTGGTATTATCAAATAGACACTGGTACATACACGGGTGGTCATAATGAACCTGTTACAGTTATAATTATGTACAGTGTGTGGTTGTGGATGTGGTGTTGGTTGTGCTCATTGTTCTTGGTGCAGACGTTTGGTTGTAATGATTCCAGATCTCTGTAGATCTTCATCACCTCTGTAGTTTGTCTTTCAATGACTTGTTGACCTTCTCAGATGGAGTCTCCTGTTGTTTTTGTTGCATTTAATGTGATGGAATTGGACTTGTTTATGACACATGATGTTACTGAGGATGAGAAACATGTAAACAATGAACAGCAGAGGATCAAATACTGAGCCCTGGGGTACGCCGTCACACCGAAGGGTGTCTCTATGTGGGATAGAAGAGAGAGAGACAAAGCATCCACCTAAAAACAGCTGTAGTTTACTGTATGGTTACTGTAGTTTACTGTTGTTTACTGTAGTTTTACCTTATGTTTGCTGTAGTTCACTGTCATTTACTGTAGTTTACTGTTGTTTACTGTTGTTTACTGTATGTTTACTGTAGTTTGCCTTATGTTTACTGTATGTTTGCTATAGTTTACTGTCATTTACTGTAGTTTATTGTATGTTTGCTGTAGTTTACTGTATGTTTTCTGTAGTTTTCTGTATGTTTACTGTAGTTTTTCTGTAGTTTACTGTCATTTACTGTAGTTTTCTGTATGTTTACTATTGTTTGCTGTAGTTTACTGTAGTTTACTGTAGTTTTCTGTATGCTTACTGTAGTTTACTGTATGTTTACTGTATGTTTACTGTAGTTTTCTGTATGTTTACTGTAGTTTTTCTGTAGTTTACTGTCATTTACTGTAGTTTACTGTATGTTTACTATTGTTTGCTGTAGTTTACTGTAGTTTACTGTAGTTTTCTGTATGCTTACTGTAGTTTACTGTATGTTTACTGTATGTTACTCCAGTTTACTGTAATTTTCTGTATGCTTACTGTAGTTTACTGTAGTTTTCTGTATGTTTACTGTAGTTTACTTAATGTTTGTCATTTTCCAACAGTGGCTTCGAAAACAGGCTGAAGCCAGACGTTCAGTTAATGCAGAAGTGGAAGAACTGAAGGACCTGAAGGACGAGGAGAGGAATCCTGACTGGTTGAAGGAGAAGGGGGAGTGAGTCCCATCACTTCTGAACACATTTAATACAAACGTGTGTGTGTTTTCAAATGAAATCTAACTGAAGCAACTGTTGGTTTTCAGTCGTTGTTTTTTAACTGGGGATTACCTGGGTGCGGTGAACGCCTACAACCTGGCCATCAGACTCAACAGGAAGATTCCAGCTCTGTACTCCAACCGGGCAGCATGTCACCTGAAGTTAAAGAACCTCCACAAGGCCATCGAAGACTGTTCTCAGGTCAGCACCGTGGCTTAAATCTGGAAATGGTTAATAGAATCACTGACCTACATTTACACCCATATGTGTTCAGTTATTCCCAACAGGTTATTCTCTTTATTCTGTTTTTCTTCTCCTGGTTTCTCTGCTTCCAGTCGTGTATTTGTATGTTGGAGTGTTCATCCAATCAGATTTCGCCATCATGTGTTGCCGGGTAAAACAAATCTGCCCCGAGCTTAGAATCAACAGTTCAGCCTCTGGAGCGAAAAATAAGTGGAATGAACCTGTTGATTTAACCAATCAGATTCCACATTGGCCACACGGGGGCAATGTAGAAGCTGTACAATAACGCCGGCATTTGATTGGACGATCAAAGCGCATAGAAACTATAAACCACACCTGTAGAGATAGATCAAATCTGTTGGTTTAGATTTAAAGTCTGTTTTCAACCTACATCGGTGACAGAGAAGAAATGGATGTGAATCCATCCATTCAGACAGACTCCACCCTGTATTGTGGGGGCGGAGCCTATCCTGGTTAGCTGTAGGTGAAGGCGAGATTAACCCTGAACCTGATGCCAGTTCATCACAGGACTAAAAATATCCGTAAATAAATAAATAGATAAAACTTTCCAAAAACACCAACTCTGAATTAAAGCAACAATGACCAACGTGAACAAAACCTAAAATATAAAATAATTTTTGCTTTTGTTTCCCTCCAGATTTGCTTTTTGGTGCCAATAACACTTAAAATAAAATACCTTTTTATAGTCATTTAATAAAACATTTTTAATAAAACAGCTTTTCACAGTGAGAGACCTTTAACAAATATACTTTCGTGAGTCATATTTAATTAATAATTAAAAGAAATAGTTCTTTTTATTTTTTTCTGTGTCCATATGATCCAGTAGAGCATCTGATAATGTTCATATTTTTGTTCACAATGATTTGATAATTAATCCATTTAATAATAGTGGAGTTAGTTCAGTTCAGGATTTGCAGATGCTCCTGTTGGATGTGATGAGGAGTTTGACAGAATGATGATGTCACTGGATTTACGAAGACGCTTTTACTACTACTACTCTGTGTGTGTGTGTGTGTGTGTGTGTGTGTGTGTGTGTTTGTGTGTGTTTGTGTGTGTGTGTGTGTTCAGGCTCTTTCCCTGTTGACTCCACCGGTTCAGTCCAACGCTGCCTCCAGGGTCAGAGTTCACGTCCGTCGAGGCACAGCCTTCTGTCACCTGCAGCTCTACACTGAAGGTGGGAACACCTTATTAGACGAGAAACAGAAAAGAAAACAACTAGAAACAGAAAAAAACAACTAGAAACACATAAAAATGGAATGTTTTCACAGCAGAGATGTTCAGGTTCTACATTCAGACCAATAAAAGTGGATCAGAACCAGTAAAATAAGATAATGACAAATACAAACTTTTCTCTATGTTTTAGAGTAAAATCGGTAAAATTACTATATGAAAATATTTTCATCCACAAACTATCCTTTAAAAAAACGTGAAAAATATGAACATATATAATGTGATCACAGTGGATCTACAAATACACACAACATTTAATAACAGACAAAATATTGGTACAATTACACTGATTTATATGAAGGGTCTGTTCATATTTGTTCAGTTTATTCCCATTTTGGTGAAAGAATAGTTTGTAAATGTAAAAATTTTCATGTAATTTTACTCTTTTTTTTTTTTTTTTTTTTTTTTTTTTTACACACAAAAAAAAAAAAAAAACATTAGTATTTGTCATTATTGATGTATTATTCTGATATTATTTTACTGGTTCTGATCCGCTTTCGCTCATATTGGTCTGAATGTGGACCCGGAACTAATATGATTTTAACATCATTTATTATCTTTTAACTCTAACAAAGTTGAGGTCATATTACATTTTTTTTGCAGATTAAGTTTATTGACTTACATTCATTTTATGTCAGCTGATGAAACAGTAATTAAACGGTAAAATAATATGACGGCATTAAAGGAATAAACACCAGTAACAGTCGGTTCTGGGTTTATCTGAGGTCAAATGTTAGAAATATTTATCATATAAATGGCACAAGTCAACTGGTTTTAGGTATTTTATGAAGGAAATGTTACTTATCATATCTTCAGTGTAATTATTGTATGTCATAAACTCAGCCCACGGAAGGGACTGGACTCCTTGGGGGCCAGTTTTGGCCCACGGGTCGTATGTTTGTAAATGTGTCCGGTTCTTGCAGGTCTACTGGACTACCAGGCGGCTCTGAACATCGACCCTGAAAACCAAGCTCTGCAGGCGGACGCTCAGAGGATCAGGAACGTCATCCAGGGCTTGGAACCCGAAACACAGCAGAACACGACTAAAGGATGTGAAAGTCCAAACCATTAGAATGAACTGGACACCTTCTGTTAGTGTGAGTACAGCACCCTCATGTGGTCAAACCTCACATGACACTGAACCAGATGGAATACTGGGATCTTCAGACATGAATCAGAAAAAAATCACAGCTGGTTGTATCAGTTTCAGCCTTAATAGAGCATTTATTAAGACAAATCATTGTACTTTTGGATATATAAGTGGTTTTTTGTAGTTTAATCACAGAGTTCAGAGGCTAAAAACCAGCACACACAGCAGTACAAATACCAACTATAATACAAATAAGTGAACAAATACAACAAACTGAATAAACTACTGAAAAAATGAGGTGAAACGATGCTTAAAAGAGAAAGTTGATAGAAGCTCATATTTAAAGCTTGTACATAAAGTTGTAATCTTTAAATAGCAGTCTTTGTAATAACTTAAAGCCATAATAAGTCACATTTCTTTGATAAAATATCTAAAACGGTTGACTTGAACATCCTTTATATCAGATGTTTCCAACCTTCCCATAACTTTTCTTTACTCTGGATCCTGCAGCTGTCGTATTGAATGTATATCAACAAATATAATAAGTCATATATGACCTTGTCTATAAGCCTGGTTTCTGTACGGGGTTTCATTAGAGTTGAAATATAAACATATGTATAAATACATTTATAAACATATATAAAGTCATTATTCCTACTTCTCTACAACTGTAGGTGTGTTGGCATCCAGCTGTTTTTATTTGCACATAAAGAAAAAAAAATTGCATCAACAAAACCTGGCAGCCCTTCTTAGAGTATTTAGGTAGAATTCCTATTCACCCAGAGTGACTAGAAGACTCGAAGTAAATATTCAAGGCAGAGTGTTTCACAAAAATGACCGCTGTTGCAAAATCACTTGTGCTTTATATGTGTTTAACTGGGCAGGTTCCGCATGTAACGCAAGTGGACACGATGGGTTACACATGAAACCTGGACTGAAACTGAGATTCATGAAAAACCCATGTCTGGATTAGAAAAACCACTAGGATCGACAAATTTAACACAGTGTCTTTATTTATAGTCTATATAACACCATTTACAGACATGTTTTCAAAATAAAACGCACTGACACTTAGGTAGCTTTTCCTGTCCCAATTTTAGTCCTATTTTTAGCCCCAATATTTTATTAAAATTCATTAATTATGGGATGGCTCAGAGCAAGAGTTTGATTTTTTTTAGCATTTATCTGAGGTCATCATTAAGTCCATTCTGGGAGGAAACATGTCTAAATTTTTATTTTTTTATTGGGTCTAAAAAGATGGAAAAGTGCCAGATACCAAAAAAATAAACCCAGTTTCATGGGCAGACCCATATGTAAACATTTTCATTATGCAGCTTTACAGTACTTTGGCAGTTTTTTGCTTTACAACAAAGAGAAAAAATCCAGTTAGTCATTATTTATAGGTTACAATGATAGTGTGTATATATATATATATATATATATATATATATATATATATATATATATATTTTTTTTTTTTATTTTTATTTTTTTTTAATTTTATTCAAGTTTTTATTTGATTTTGTAATGAAGAATTTACATGTTTTACATTCACATGCACACATAACATTTTACAAAAACAATCTATCTGTATATTTATTTTCCTGTGTATATCTCCATTGCCTTCACCTCTTGGTTTCTTATCCCTTTTTTTTTTTTTTTGAACAAAGAACATTAATAAACAAGAAAAGCATCATAATCATTTCTTCCTTGTGCCAGTATCAACATTTCCTGAAGATTTCATGAGAATCCATCCATAACTTTTTGAGTCATCTTGCTAACACACAAACACGCAAACACACAAAGCAAAGTGATCACAATACCTCAACATTATAATACTAAAAACAACAGTAATATCGTAGTTAAACAACAGTGGGTGTCACATTTTGTTCCGTTTTAGTGTTCATAAAGTCCATCTATGGTTTCCAGCATTCCTCAAATTTGTCCTGTTCTAGTCTCAATGCAAATGTGAGTTTCTCCATCTGGGAAATTTCTTTATTAATTTCTATCCAATCTTCTATATAACGATAGTGTTTTACTGTAGATCAGATAGGTCTGTGTGAGACCTCTGAACTCCCCTTATTGTTAATTTGTTCATTTGATGGGAGGGCTTGGACTCTTTGACGTCCGGTTTTGGCCCAGGGGCCGTATGTTGGACACCCCTGGGTTGGAGTTGGCTGTAGTGGTGCTGGTGTCCACTGGACCCACTCTGTTCACTTCATGGTGTTTGATGGTGTTTGATGTTGAGGGATTGGACTGGTTTTCAGATTGTTGGGTCTGATGAGGTCGGGATAATCGACGCCGCCCTGTTCTCGGGGTTAAACGCTTATTTTACTGAGAATGTGAAGTGCAAATTGAAGTGGACTGATGGGACCACACAGACCCGGGTCATGGGAAGGATCTGACGTGGGTCCGCCGTTTAATCTGCCGTCTCTATAATAGATGCATATCAGAGCTTTGTCCACGTCCTCAGTCCTTCATCATTAAATCATATAAAGCTCATGACGCCTCAGCAGGTTTTAATGGGAGTCCATTATAATCAGAACAGACACCCCCCCCCCCCCCCCCCGGCCTCCGTCAAGTTTAGAATTACATTTAATTACATTAGTATTTTAGAGTTGTATTGTTGGTGTATTTTAGTTTATTGTACTATATTTCTGTGTATTCTATTGAATTCTACTATATTTTAGTATATTTCAGTGTAATCTAAATTTATTTTGTGTGTATTTTAGTGTATTCTAGCATAGTTTTGTATATTGTAGTGCATTTTAGTTTATTTTTTGAGCATTTTGGTGTATTTTAGTCTCTTCTAGCATATTTCTGTGTATTTTAGTGTATTCAAGTATATTTCAGTGTATTTCTTTAGTGTAATCTAAATTTATTTTGTGTGTATTTTAGTCTATTCTAGCATAGTTTTGTATATTATAGTGGATTTTAGTTTATTTTTTGAGTACTTTAGTCTCTTCTAGCATATTTTAGTGTATGATTTGAGCATGTTAGTGTATTTTTTGTGTATTCTAGTGTATTCTGGCATATTTTTGTGTATTTTAGTGAATTCTAGCATATTTTTTGTATATGTTAGTGTATTTCTTTAGTGTAATCTACATTATTTTGTGTGTATTTTAGTGTATTCTAGCATAGTTTTGTATATTGTAGTGCATTTTAGTGTATTTTAGTCTCTTCTAGCATATTTCTGTGTATTTTTGTGTATTCTAGTATATTTTAGTGTATTTCTTTAGTGTAATCTAAATTTATTTTGCATTTATTTTAATCTATTCTAGCAGTTTTGTATATTATAGTGGATTGTAGTTTATTTTTTGAGTACTTTATTCTATTCTAGCCTATTTTAGTGTATGATTTGAGCATGTTAGTGTATTTTTTGTGTATTCTAGTGCATTCTGGCATATTTTTGTGTATTTTAGTGAATTCTAGCATATTTTTTGTATATTTTAGTGTATTTCTTTAGTGTAATCTACATTATTTTGTGTTTATTTTAGTGTATTCTAGCATAGTTTTGTATATTGTAGTGCATTTTAGTGTGTTTTTGAGCATTTTAGTGTATTTTTTGAGTATTTTATTCTATTCTAGCATATTTTTGTGTATTTTAGTGCATTTTATTGTATTTTTTGGAGCATTTTAGTGTATTTTTTGTATATTTTAGTTCTATTCATGATACATGTTGTGTTTTTTTTTTTTTTTAACATTTTTCACTTTCACTTGAAGACCTCGACCACACACCCTGCCCTCCGTCACCATCACAATCCAAACCTAGAAACACCCACAAAGCTGCTTTTCTTATTTTTTGTCCTGGTCTTTTTTCTAATCTCCTAATCAAATGTGCCGAACGCTCACAGAAGGAGAGCAAAGGGTTGAAACGGAGACTTCAGTGAATGGCGTCATTAAGAGGCTTTGGTTTGTAGTGGAGCTGCAGATAAACACAATTCCACCGTTCATAGAGCTGAAGTGTTATTACTAAAGATTAACGCAAGTACTTGGAAATGTGCAAATGGAGCCGAGGAGCTGCGACGTTTAAGCGTTTGAAGGCTGAGAGTTTGGAAACAGCAGTCGATCGACAAACCAGTCAAAGGGTTTGTGATGATGACGAGAAGGTCATTAAAGTGGAAAGTCCAGTAGAACACCCAAAAGTAAAATAAGATGAGATTAAAACAGATGGAGCAGGACGAAAAGTAATCAGAGTCCAGAAGAGGTCATTATAAAAAAAAAAAAAAAAAAAGAAAACCTTTAACCCTTTCATGCATGACACCTACAACAGATTTAAACGAAAACCACAATATGTGTCTTTTAATGTTTGATCAATGTGTTTTCACACTTATATTCTATGATGAATCCAAAATTGACGATGGTTGGGAAAAAAATAAAAAATAAAGCATAATTTTCTGCATGCACCAACATAGATTCAATGGAAACTGCCTATTTTTGAACAGTAAAATGTCTTAAAATAAAATAAAATAAAATACCTTATTAAAATAAAAACCTTTATTCATTTAGTGATTTTTCAAACAGTAGTTTACAAAGCACTTTGACAGCAAACGGAATGTTAAAAATAGTAAGTGAGTTACCAGTCAGTCAAACAATAATAACAAAAAAACAACAATACCAAATTGAATTTTAAGCACTTTTCATTTAACGGGATCTAAAAGATTTAAGGAATTGTCATTGAGAGCAGAAGAAGTCAAAATCAACTGAATCAAACAATCACATTTCCAGTTAGATGACAAGTTCAGAGACTTTAAAATGATCCAGTGAGACCAGATTTTTTAGATATGAGCAAAATAAAGAAAGAATTATCGACTAAAGTCAAGACTGTTATTCTTTTGGAGGTGCGTGAAGAGAAAATAGCATAAATATAAAAAATACTATAAAACAATCAGAAATAAATAAATAAAAGTTGAGTTCAGGCGTATGCATACACGGGGATCTACATTCAGGCAAATGTATACATGGGGAGCTACGCTCGGGCGTATGTATACATGGAGGTCTACGTTCAGGAGTATGTATACATGGGGGTCTACGCTCAGGCGTATGTATACATGGAGGTCTACTTTCAGGCGATTGTATACATGGGGATCTACGTTCAGGTGTACAAGGTTCAAGGTGACGTTATTTGTACCTGTGGGTAGATTTGTTTTGCAGCAAGCTCTCGCTCACTGCTGGTCGCTGCGTGCGCAAGCGCCCAACACAAATCCTTCGAAAGAATTACAGTGGAGATAATGCAAGCACATACATCACATACATAAGACATAAGACATTATAAACACAGTACACGTGGTCACGTGATGGAACTTTTTCAATGGATTTGGTTGTGGGAGGGGGACAGGAAGAGAAGAAGAATTCAGGTGTATGTACACATGGTGGTCTACGTTCAGGTGTATGTACACATGGTGGTCTACGTTCAGGTGTATGTACACATGGTGGTCTACGTTCAGGTGTATGTATACATGGGGGTCTGCGTTCAGGAGAATGTATACATGGGGGTCTGCATTCAGGAGAATGTATACATGGGGGTCTACTTTCAGGCGTATGTATACATGGGGGTCTGCTTTCAGGTGTATGTATACATGGGGGTCTGCATTCAGGCGTATGTATACATGGGGGTCTACGTTCAGGCGTATGTATACATGGGGGTCTGCATTCAGGAGAATGTATACATGGGGGTCTACTTTCAGGCGTATGTATACATGGGGGTCTACTTTCAGGTGTATGTATACATGGGGGTCTGCATTCAGGCGTATGTATACATGGGGGTCTATGTTCAGGCGTTTGTATACATGGCAGTCTACTTTCAGGCGTATGTATACATGGGGGTCTACTTTCAGGCGTATGTATACACGGGGTTCCGTGGCCTTTGTTAAAGTGTGTTAAATGGGTTAAAGGACGGCGTGCAGGAGCAGCGGTGTGTGTCGTGGTCAGTGTTCACGGATAAACGCCTCCATATGGCGCTGGTCAGTCGGCCTCGACGTCCTGCCACGAGGGCTGACCACCTGCCAATCACACACAGACCCCACAACAATGGGAGGGACTGGACTGCTGCCTGGCCACACCCACCAACATGATGACAGATGCACAGAAACGGTGTGGAGAGACACCTCTGGAAAGCATCCCATGAACACCAGGGGCAGCATAACCGCTAATGAGGAACAAATCATTAACAGGACTGGGATGTCCTATGTTACCTGAAGTCATCAAATGTTACGTGATGCATTTAAGGTCCATGATGGGAGAAAAGTTGAACATATGATTCAGAGAAAACAAGTTTGTTGCTAAAAAATGAAAACAAAAACAAAACACACACAGAAGAATGATGTCACGTCCAGGTAGCTCTATAGTTTTTTCTGAAAAATAACTTTATTAAGAACCACAACAATACAATCAAACATTATACTACATTAAATTATATTATACGAGATTACAATATATTAGATTAGATTTGATTATACTAGATTAGATTGTACTAGACTAGATTAGATTAGATTTAATTGGATTTAACTAGATTAGATAATACTAGATTAGATTAGATTAGATTAGATTACACTAGATTCGATTGGATTATACTAGATTATATTATACTAGATTAGATTAGATTGTATTGTATTAGATTAGATTGGATTATACTAGATTAGATACTACTATATTAGATTAGATTATTGTAGATTATATTACATTGTACTAGATTAGATTATACTAGACTAGACTGGATTATACTAGATTAGATTGGATTATAGTATATTAGATTAGATTGTACTAGATTAGATAATAATAGATTAGATTAGATTAGATTGGATTGGATTAGATTAGATTGCACTACATTATATTATAGACCAGATTGTATTATACTGGATTAGATAATCCTTGATTATATTATATTGTATTATGTTATATTAGATTGGATTATACTGGATTAGATAATCCTTGATTATATTATATTATGTTAGATTAGATTGGATTATACTGGATTAGATTAGATTATACTAGACTAGATTGGATTATACTAGATTAGATAATCCTTGATTAGATTAGATTATACTAGACTAGATTGGATTATACTAGATTATATTGTACTAGATTAGATTAGATAGAACTAACAGGGAAATACTCTGTTAAAATAAGCAACAGAATAAAGTGCAAAAAATGTGCAGCATATAGTAAAACAAAAAACCAAACAAAAACAATACTGTACTACTACTGATAATAATAGTGATAATAGATAATCAGATAACACCATCCTCCTCTGATAACATGGTGTTATCTCTGATTCCTTTATGGTTCTAAAGGTGGTAAGCACCCCCCCCCCCCCCCCCCGGTCCTCCCCTTTCCTCTTCTTCCCCTCTCGGCCCAGCTGAATAACCACTAAAGGTAAATTAGATCATAATGACCCTGCACCGTCCATATAAAACCTGATTAGACACGCAGCCTTCTGCCTAATGAGCTGAAAAACTGCCCTGTGTGGCTGCAGCGTGGTGCGTTTGTGTGTGTGTGAAATGTCTGTATTTTAGGCCTTTCGTCACAGCTCTGTGTGGTATCGTCAAATACACACATAGACGCAAACGCTGCGCAACACATGTACCATTTATCTGAGTTCAGGTATAGTTTAATCCCATCAGAATGAATGCACAGAAATTATTAAATGTCCCCACAGTGGAATAAATAAAGTCTTCTTATCTTATCTTACCTTATGTAATTTTCCATTTCCCGACAGTGACATCATGTTCAAACTGGCATTTAAAGGGTTAAAATCCTGAAAATGATCGAACATTTGGTTGTTCTGAGCAGAGCTGAAGTGGTTGAAGAGATTTACACAGAAAAGACACATGATACATGATGATTTTCTACCAGTTTTTTTTGTGCATGTATGTTTTTGGCTGGAGGGGAGTGAATTAAACAGAGTGAATTAACAGACAGAATATTAACCAGAGCAGAGGAAAGAAGACTCCTGGAAATAAAACATATGGTTCGAACAGGGAATGAAGTCAAGAGGAGATTTAGATGAAGTTCATCTGAATCGGAGTCACTCACAGTGGAGTGCTCCCTACTGTTCAGATGCAGAAGAGTGTTTACTAGATGTGTTACAGACACACAGACGGACGGACGGTCGGACAGACAGATCCCCTTCAGCAGAGGGAGTATAAACTACTGTTTCAGTGTGACATGCTGCAGGTTTAACTGGTGTCTCCATCCTTTACTGTATAATTCAGGTTTGATCAGAACGAACCTGATCCAACTGTTGAAGCTGGTCCTCCTCCTCCTCCTCTTCCTCCTCTTTGTTGTCATCTTCCTTTTCCTCATCATCCACCTCTTTCTGCCCCTCCTCCTACTCCTCTTTGACCCCCCCTTCTCCTCTTCTTCCTCTTCTTCTTCACCCTCCTCTCCCCCCTTCTCCTCCTCTTCACCATCCTTTCCTCCTCCTCTTCTTCTTCCTCCTCTTCATCACCCCTTCCTCTTCTTCTTCTCCCTCCTCTTCACCATCCCTTCCTCCTCCTCCTCCTCCTCCTCTTCCGCTTCTTCTTCTCCCTCCTCTCCCTCCTTCTCCCCCTCTTCACCACCCTTCCTCTTTTCCCCACCTCTTCATCACCCCTTCCTCTTCTTCTTCTCCCTCCTCTTCCTCTTCTTCACCCTCCTCTCTCTCCTTCTCCTCCTCTTCACCACCCCCCTCCTCCTCCTCCTCTTCTTCTCCCCCCTCTCACTCCTTCTCCTCCTCTTCACCCCCCCTTCCTCCTCTTCACCACCCCCCTCCTCCTCCTCCTCTTCCTCTTCTTCTCCCCCCTCTCTCTCCTTCTCCTCCTCTTCACCACCCCCCATTCCTCCTCTTCCTCCTCTTCTTCTTCTTCTCCCTCCTCTCTCTCCTTCTCCTCCTCTTCACCACCCCCCTCCTCCTCCTCCTCTTCTTCTCCCCCCTCTCTCTCCTTCTCCTCCTCTTCACCACCCCCCATTCCTCCTCTTCCTCCTCCTCCTCTTCACCACCCCCCCTCCTCCTCCTCCTCCTCTTCTTCTTCTTCTCCCTCCTCTCTCTCCTTCTCCTCCTCTTCACCACCCCCCTCCTCCTCCTCCTCTTCCTCTTCTCCCTCCTCTCTCTCCTTCTCATCCTCTTCACCACCCCCCTTCCTCCTCTTCCTCCTCCTCCTCTTCGCCACCCCTCTTCCTCCTCTTCCTCCTCCTCCTCTTCCTCCTCTCCCCCCTTCTCCTCCTCTTCACCCCCCGCCCCCCCTCCTCACCCCCCCACCCCCAGTGATAATGAACTGCCTGTCCTCCTCCTGTGTGTGAATCCCTTCAGAGTGTGTGAATGATAGACTAACCCCTTTGTGAATGATGGACTCTGAGGGGTCACCGTGGAGCCCCAGGGGCCCATTGTTGACCCCCCCCCCCCCTTTGGCCTCTCTCAGCTGCACTTGACAGCCCTTTGCCATGGTGTTAGTGTGAGTCCTGTGTTTCCTCTCAGGTAGAAGGAGGCAGATCACCCCCACATGCCTCAGTGCCTCCTTTATAGAGACTCAAAGGATTGTGGGTACTTAAGTCCAATCCTGCCCACTCCCACTAACCTCCTTCTCAACACATTTTCCAGGGAAGTGAGCAGCACAGTTAGAGTCGGACAGAGGAAAACAAAGTGAAGGAAGGCCACATAACACGGGTGTATGAAATGTAATGATCCCGTTGGGTGAAGGAGGGGTTGGGGTTCGGGGGGGGGGGGGGGGGGGGTTGACTCCACAAAGTTAATTATGAGTTTTATTCACTGAGTTCAATAAACCGCACTGAGTTTGAGTCCTGGAGGCATCGAGTGTTTCTTTTTATCCTTTAGTGCCATTTTTGTGTGGAGTTACTTCATGTAGCTGCAAAAATAGCATCATTTGGTGTTTTTATAATTGAACAGATACAGAAAAATGACAATATTAACAGCAGATAGATAGATAGATAGATAGATAGATAGATAGATAGATAGATAGATAGATAGATAGATAGATAGATAGATAGATAGATAGATAGATAGATAGATAGATAGATAGATAGATCAGCAGCATTGCTTTACATTACCTGTGGAGTCCCACAGGGGTCAGTGTTGGGTCCTGCCCTCAGATTATTGGTGATGTTTAACTGTAGATCTGTGAGGTCCATCCATAACTTCATTGTGGATCTGTGGAGCTGGTCTGTGGTGGATTTCCAGGCATGTTTCTGACCTTTATCCTGAATGTATCGCCTGTTGAGCTTTAACTTTTTTGCCTTCACCCTCATCCATCCACCCAGTTGGAGTGAGGTTGTGGTTTTACTTTCATCTGTTCCACTTGTTCCTTCTGCAGATGTTCCGTTTCATACTTCAGACACTGGATTTGACAAACACCTCCTCCCTTCTCCTCAACTGTCATCTCTTAATTAGTTTCACAGTGTAAACTTCAGTGTGTCCTTTATTCTTCTCCTGTTCTGTGGACATCAATAACCTTCATTTTCAGAGTCTTCAGCAGCTGCTCCGACAAACCCACGGCTGTTGAGTGTTTGCACAAGGTTTGAAGAACCTCTGAGGATTTCAAGCTTTGGAACTGGAACCATCATAATGAAAACTGTTGACACGTCAGATTAAGACTAAAGTAACCCCTGGAACAATCACAGACATGGAAACACTTAGATGGACCAAACTGTACACTTGTGCATCTATGACTTTATGTTGTTTATCTATAAACTGTCACTGATGTCCACATATAACATCTTAAGTACAGATGAACTGAGGTGAATTTAAGGAAAATAAAGGAAAACCCAACACAAACTTTGTCCAGAAAAATGTTGCAAATGCAAAACAACTCCATATACTTCACTGCTCATCATCCTTCTGAACATTTGAAAGTGGATTTAATAAACTTCACACCAATGCACTGAGGTCTGGATATAACATTTAATTCATTAACCTGATCCTTCCACATAATTAGAGTTAATATTCTCCTATTTACCAAGTTCCAAAGCTTAGAACTGAAGACCCACAAGGACTCAATGAACCAAAGACGCCTCATTTAAAGGTAAAAACCTCTAGTTCAGAACATTTACTGTTTTATATGTGGATAAAATATAACCTGAACTAGGCCTACATCAGATTAAATTCATTTGAAACAGTTTATTTTCTTTCTTTTTTCTTCTTTAACAGGAAAATAATTACTGATGGAACCTATTAGCACCTGTTAACCACTGTTAGTACCTGTTAGCTGCTGTTACCCACTTTGAGCCACTGTTATTGTCTACTGTCCACTGTTAGCCACCGTTAGTATCTGTGAGCACCTGTTAGCCACTGTTAGCACCTGTTAGCCACTGTTGGTGGCCGTTAGCACCTGTTGGCCACTGTTAGCCACCGTTATCGTCTGTTAGCCACTGTTAGCCACAGTATCTGTGAGCACCTGTTATTACCTTTTAGCCATTGTTAGCACCTGTTAGCCACCGTTAGTACCTTATAGCCACCGTTAGTATGTGTTAGCCACTGTTAGTGACCGTTAGCTCCTGTTGGCCACTGTTAGCCATCATTACTATCTGTAAGCACCTGTTAGCCACCGTTAGTAGCTGTTTGCCATTGTTAGTGACCTTTACCACCTGTTGGCCACTGTTAGCCACCATTAGTATCTGTAAGCACCTGTTATTACCTGATAGCCATCGTTAGCACATCTTAGCCACCGTTAATACCTGTTAGCCACTGTTAGCACCTGTTAGCAAACATTAGCACCTGTTGGCCAGTGTTCGCCACCGTTAGTATCTGTAAGCACCTGTTATTACCTATTAACCATTGTTAGCAGCTGTTAGACACTGTTAGTAGCTGTTAGTACCTGTTAGCCACTGTTAGTTACCGTTAGCACCTGTTAGGCAAAACTAACCTAATCTCAACCCAGTACATAAACTACATAAACTATTACCTTAAAGCTGCAGTGTGTAGGATTGTGGCCAAAACTGGTACTGCAATCACATTCAAAATACTGTAGAACGTGTATCCTCTCCTCCTCCCCCCAGGCTAGGGGTTGCCAGATCCCGCATGAGCGTCCACTACTAGTGTTTCCTCTAATCCTTGCCACCACACCATAAATTTCATACAAAAAAATCATCACCAGACTTATTCTACATAAGTCTAATATATAACAGGCCAGGACAAACGTCCTGCACACTCAAATGAAAGTTTGCGAAGATTCAGGAGATAGGGAAAAGGGAAATGAGCATTAGGTTTCACTTTTACTACCCGCCGCACGATCGCTCTAACCCCCCCACCCCCACCACCACCACCGAACCACGGACGCCGAACTACCGACCCGCCCCCGCCCCGACCGAACCACGGACACTGGACTACCGACCCCCCCCACCCCCCCTTCCGGACTACCGATCCCCCCCCACCCGCGAACCACAGACATCGGACTACCGACGCTCCCCCCCCCGACCGAATCACGGACGCCGAGCTACCGAACCCCCCCCCCCCCGACCGAACCACGGACACCGGACTACGGAACCCCCCCCACCCCCCCTTCCGGACTACCGATCCCCCCCCACCCGCGAACCACAGACATCGGACTACCGACGCTCCCCCCCCCCGACCGAATCACGGACGCCGAGCTACCGAACCCCCCCCCCCCCGACCGAACCACGGACCAAACACCCCCCCACCGTTCGGATAACACACCGCTAAATGAACAGGTCACTTCCACAGAAAACACTGAACTACAAGGAGCTACCATGGCAAGAGACAAGTCCTACACCGGTACCCGGTCTGTTCATCAGTCCCGGACCGGCAGTCTCTTCACCGGGGCCAGGAGAAGAGACTGCTGCCCGGCCCCGGGACAAGGGACCAGGTGAAGAGGCCGCGACCCCGGCTCTGAGTGGCTCTTCCCGGTGGTCAGACTAAGGCAGGGCCAGCGTCAGTCTTCAAATCCTTCTCCTCTTTCAGTCGTCTCCATGTTTCTGAATCATCTTCTATACATCTCCTTGTTTTATTTCTCACTTTGTCACGATGTATTTGGGAATAACAAGAGTCCTTTTAGGTTTAATAACGTCAGACATTTGTGATCAGAAATGTTCCAGCTGCAGCCCACTGGGAACTGGCAACCTGGAGCTGAAAGGCTTCTGACTCTGTGATTAGCAGACAGGTGATGGGCGGAGCCTCAGACCAAAACACACAATGTCAACATAAACATCATTTCAGGGCTGACACTAAGCTTTTCAAATGCAAATATTCTGGCTGGACTACTACTGTCAGTGATATCAGTATTTGAAATGGACATGATTCCTTCATGTCTGGTGACAGTCAAGGCAATTTTACAATTACTTAGAAAAGAATTCCTACATACTGCAGCTTTAATGTCACATAGACATCTAGAGGAATAAAACAACAGAAAAGGTAGAAAAACTATTTAGCCAATACAGTTTCATCCTATTGATGAAATGGATATTTGTTGCAAAATTGTGAGTAAAATGCAGATTAAAGCTGGGAAAATGAAACCAGTCCCAACCCCAGTAAAAACACTAGCGGTGGACTGAGGGTCTGCTGGTTTCAGTTTGTGTCTTTGCTCCTCTGCAGCTCCACTTTAACTCTGATTCCATCCCTCCTTCACTAATGTTCCATGGCCTTTTAACCAGGAGTTAATTAGTCTTTTCATTATCCATGAATGAGATAATTGATTAACGAGGAACGGTAATGGCCTTATCGTAAACGGCCTCGCCGTCCTCATCCTGGGCCTTTAGAACATTCATGGTGGATCTCAGAGACCAGGACGCCCTGCTTTAGAATTCCTCCGTTCTTTTTAATTAAAACCCCAGAACTCCTCTTTCTTCTCCTTTACTTCTCACATTTCTCTACTTTGAAGGCTTTCACTGCCCCAAGTCCTCGTCCTGATCCACTTGTGCCTTCATCTTTTCTGCAGAAATCCTCCAGGAATGGCCTGGTGGTCCTTCAGAGACCCTCATGGTCTGACAGCTCTCACAATAAGAGCCATTAAATACAATGACACAGAAAGACGGTACTCCAGACCCAGACCCCCCCACACCCACCCCCTCCTCCACTGCCTCCTTACATCATTATGGTATTAGACACAAACAGGGATAGAATAGTATTAGACTGGACACAAACAGGGACGGAGCAGAACCAGATGCATGAGAGTTGAACTTCAAACATGGTGTAGAATAATCTGACCAGCGTTCTGGACCACATATGTGTGGAGCACAGAGTGGATTTAAGGTTCCATCAAGAGGATTCATCAAACTACAGCCCAGAGCCAAACACAGAACTAAACTGACAACAGACAGAGAATATAGTTTATCGTATAAGTCACTTCATTATCTTAACTTCTCTTAACTTATAACTTCTCTTCTCTTAACTTACCTTAACTTAATTTCACTTTTCTGAACTTACAACTTATCTTATCTTAACTTCACTTATCTCAACTTAACTTAACTTAACTCATGCCATGTCCACACAAAACCGCATCTTTTCTTATCCGATCTTTTTCTTTGTCGTTTTCAAAAAAGTGCTCCGTGAACACAGAGTCGTTTCAGGAAATATCTGCATCCACACAAAACAACAGAAAATGATATCGTACAAATGCCAGGTCTGTATGTGGCGTTGTAATGCTCTCCCAAAAAAACAGAGAAGACGTGGATTATGTGCATAAACTTTCTTGGTTCTACTGGATCTGATCCCTCCTGGTTGCCCCTCTCTACGGTAGATCCAAGAGCATGTAATGAATATGGTTGATATGGTTGTTTGTTGCTCATTGTGATGAAAGAGTAGCCGAAGATTTGGATTCAATATTTTTAGTAAACTCAATAGCTGTTGTAGCACGGGCACTAGTCTGAAGTCCAACGTTGTTGTTGTTGTTGTTGTTGTTGTTGTGAAGTGGTGTCTTGCTTCCGGGTGAAAGGTTAGAGAGGTGGGGCAATGACATCATCATTTTAGAAAAGTTGTGGTTTGGTCATACAGACGAAGACGCGAAACCAGTGTTTTCAAATGTATCCACTAGGGATGCACCGATACCACTTTTTTCCAGACCGAGTACGAGTACTTACATTTGAGTACTTGCCGATACCGAGTACCAATACGAGTACTTAATAATCCCATTCCAGTTGTTAGTTCCTTTTGTAAATGTGCTTCATTGTCATTGTCATTAGTCTGACTGGAACAAAGTTCTGCTACTGACATTTAATGTGTTGGAATGAGCGTTTCTCAATTAATCCACCAGGGGGCGCCGCTCTGAATTAACCATACTGGACAAATACCACGAAGAAGAGTACAGTTTTTTGAGAAGAAGAAGAAGAGTCAGCTATAACTAACATGGAGACGACAGAGGCAACACTAATGTGATACTAATACTGCAGCGTTTTCACTGGTAAGGTTTAACAGTTTAGCTTCAGCAGGAAGAGAAAAGACAAATGAGAGATAAGTTTCGTTTTCACTTCCGCTGGCAGCGGTCCGCACCGCTACGTACTCCCGCTGGTATTCTCATTCTGGGTATGCATCTGCGAGCACCTGGTAAATGGATGGAATGTACGCAGAGGACGGACAGAACGCTGCGTCTGTATCTGTCTGTGTCTTTAACGTTACTTGCAGTCAGCGTTACTTTTATCACCGTCATTTATTTTGAAAAATCTCCACACTCTTCACACTCCACACACATTATTCCTCCTCCTCGTACCTGCTGCACTGAACTGTGAATGTCAAATGGCTGTAAGTGGTATCGGTGCATTTGTATCGGATATCTTTTACGAGTACGAATACGAGTACACACACTGAGTATCGGAGCCGATACTGATACTCACATTGGTATCGGTGCATCCCTAGTATCCACTCTGGGACCTGGTTTCATGTGGACGAAAGACCTATACGATACAAAACTTTTATGTATATGACCAGGGTGCAATTTGTCCAAAAAACAGAGGGGGGATGTTTTTTCGTTGTTCTTTTTTGTCCGGGGGGGGCAGTTATATACAGGGGGGTGCGGTCCATAATTAACATAACTAACGCTGGTGTGAGACAAAAGTGAAACTTCACACACTTTCAATGTCCGACTCCCGGGTTCTGTTCCTCTATTATACAGCGAATCTTAACGAAATTTTCACAACTTCTAACCTTTATCCACTGGACACACAAACGCTGGGACCCATGAATTTGTCATGTTTACCCCCCCTCTACGGCGCCCCAGTACATGGGGATGTTCGTGAATTGTGAGACTGTGACAGTTGGGTTCAGGTGAACGTTAGTGCCAGTAATGTAGGATATAGGTGGAAGAAAACTGACACAACCTGCTGTTATTTACATTGGTTGGTTGTCCCCCCGAGGATGAAATTCACTGAGCAGAAGTAGAGATGTAAAAACCAAAGGGGGGGTTGATCCCCCCATCCCCCCAACAAATCACACCTTGGATACGATCAAAACCATCTTCGTATGGACAGGGTCTTAACTTCTCTTAACTTATAATTTAACTTACTTTAACTTACTTTAGCATAACTTAACTTAACTTAACATGTTGAGGATGAGGATGACCCAGATGTTGATATTTCCTTAAACTTTCAGATTTCCCAACTCCGTGGTTAAACTTTGGATTGAAACCTGCCTAATGCGTCCAGTCCTGACAGGTTCATGTGCGTATCCGCTGGTTCAGAGCAGATCGAAGCAGCTGTGTGTTTGAGAAAACCCCGACGCTGAATGAATCCCATAATATGCTTCCAAGTGCAGTGGATTAGAGCAGATATTTAACTAAACTCACTGTTGATTCCTCGGTCTCTGGGGAAATGGAGATGAAGGAATTATGTGTGAATGCAATTGGTCACGTAGGATTGCATTCATGTCTTCCTCCCATTTGGTTTCTGAAAAGCAACAATTATCTCAACACAAAACACATGATGATGGAGGTGCCGGGGGATTGTGGGTAAATGATGGGAAGGAGTGCAGCGCGATGGGACATATGGTGAAGTGGAGTGGGTCGGGTCGGGTCGGACGGGGCTTTGCATGAGCTTCACTCTATTACAGGGATTAAGAATGTAAGAAGGAAAGGCCACACACACACACACACACACACACACACACACACACACACACACACACCAGACTGAAACTGGTACACATTATCTCATACACAGCCTATAATCACAATCAGAACCAGAATACTGTATTAATCCTAGTGTGTGTTACAGTTAAGTATACTAAAATTAGCAGGAAAAATATATATGCACACAAATACTATATCAGGGGTGTCCGCAAAAGGATCAGACCAGAAAAACAATTATGTAATAACTTATAAATAATGACAAAAACACATTTTCTCTGTGTTTTATTGCAAAAATAAAATTAAACTATGAAAATGTTTACATTCATAAAACTATGATTTCACAAAAAATGTGCATAACCTTGAACAACCTGAAATTTCTTATGAAAAAAACTAATTTTACCAATGTTCTGTCTCAGTTTATCATTTCCACATGTGCGTTATAACTTACAGATGACAGTGGATCTACAAATACACACAACATTTAAAAACAGGCAGAATATTGGTACAGTTTTGGAGTTTGGAGCTAAAACACCCTTGACTGAATATCTTCTGTGTAAAAATTCCTCCCAGGGGCCAGATTGGAACCTTTGGTGGACAGTTTTGGCCCACAGGCTGTATGTTTGACACCCCTGCACTATATGGACAAAAGTATGTGGACACGTTGACTTCAGGTGTTTCTTTTCTAGCAGGGGTCTGGGATCCAAAACAATAATGATTAATGTCAGAATATAGATTTATATTGGGATAAATATCATATTGATTATTAATATTGATGTTTATATGTCAAATCATCATGAACAGGACGTCTTACAGCTGTAGATATGATGTGTCCAAATATTTATGTCCATATAGTTTATAAACATCAATATTTCCTTATAACATGAATACAGTGACAAAGGTTTTATTGTAGAAATGGAATGAAGAGGTTAAAGGTTGACTTCGGCCTATTTTGGAACTAAAGTAACTTGGAATTAAGTTTAGATGCAGAATTCTACATATTTTGGGCAAAATAATGTCAAATACATAAAAGAATAAACAGTCAAATGTATTTTTGTACCTGCAGACGATAGTGAAATGGGAATTTCTTGCTGCAAATACAAAAATAAGTTTAAAAAAACCCTTATCTCATCTCATCTTCCAAAAGCTTGCACACATATATAACAAAAAATGGTCCCAAATGATGCTATTTCTGCTCTTGTTTGTTCTGTTTGGTTCTTCGGGAGGACATTCAGACTCCACATCATACATTAAATCTTCAACAAACCTGTGAAAAATGTCAGAATCCACAGTGGAACTAAACCATCTGGAAACCACAGGACAAACGTCACCTTCTGTTCATACTGGACGCAGTTACACAATAAAAAAAAAATCAATCTGCCAATAGAAATCTTTTTAAGCTGTTTGAAATTCAGACCAGATGCTAACACTTTAGCCACTGCAGCTAATGATGTAGTAGGATGATGGTGTAAAACATTTACTGGAGCGTAGAAACACCTGCAACCGAGACAGACCAACGATTTACAGACAAACGGCCGTGAAAGCCAAGAAATCAACCGGAAAGGAAGAGATGAAAACATGAACGGAGAGATCACACTGAGTCTGAGACAAAAAGGAAGGAAGAGAGGAAGGAAGGAGGGAGGGAGGGAAGGAAGGAAGGAAAGAAGGAGGGAGGAAAAGAAGGAAGGAGGGAGAGAGGGAAGGAAGGAAAGAGGGAGGGATGGTAGGAAGAAATCCACCTTCTGTCTGTCTTTCTTTCTTTCCTTCCTTCCTTCCTTCTTTCTGTCCTTCCTTCCTTCTTTCTTTCTGTCATTCCTTCTTTCTTTCCTTCCTTCCTTCTGTCCTTCCTTCCTTCCTTCCTTCTTTCTTTCCTTCTGTCCTTCCTTCTTTCTTTCTTTCCTTCCTTCTTTCTTTCCTTCTGTCCGTCCTTCCTTCCGTCCTCCTTTCTTTCCTTCCTTCTTTCTTTCCTTCTGTCCTTCCTTCTTTCTTTCTTTCTTTCCTTCCTTCTTTCTTTCCTTCTGTCCTTCCTTCCTCCTCCCTTTCTTTCTTTCTTTCTTTCTTTCTTTCTTTCTTTCTTTCTTTCTTACTTTCTTTCTTTCTGTCCTCTCTTCCTTCCTTCAGGTATGTTTGACTGGGGTCTCTGTGAAACCTCTCATTCAGCTTCTTCAATGGAATAAATGGGAATTTGACTCTTCCATTCTTTTGTGTGTGTGTGTGTGTGTGTGTATGTGTGTGTGTACACGTGCAGCCTGTTTTGCGTGGGCTACTGACTTCAGTCCATGTGAAATCAGACAAAGCTGAAACAGGAAGTGTCCTGAATAGCGTTCACGCTGCGTACAATGACCATAATCTGCCGTGTGTGTGTGTGTGTGTGTGTGTGTGTGTGTGTGTGAACGGTTCAGGATCCTGTTTTCCCTGGTTGTGAATTAGTGGTTGAATCTCTTCGATAATGGACTGGGTTGAACCGTCAGTGAAGACGTGTCCATGAGTTTGTAAAAGGAAAACTGTTTGCATTTCCTCCAAAGGATATTGAAATGAGACATTTAGTCCATTTGAATATTTACAGTCAAATGCATGCTCCTCAGTAGGTGGGAATAATAGATTAGTGGGGGAAAAAAAATTCCATTTTATGACATTATAATCAGAAATTATATGGAAAAAAACCTCAAATTTATGAACAAATTTATTCAGACTTAAGTTAAAAACACTAAAAAAAAAACCCTGATAGTCTTTTAATAAAAAAATTAAATTATATTTCAGTTTATTTTCCTTAAAATATGTTCTTTCCGTGACTTTTTTCACTGTGGTCTTTTGATATTTAGAGTATTTTTAGAGTATGTTTTTATTGACTTTATGGAAAATTCAACATTTAGGCAGAAAAGTGCATTTATTTAAGTTTTTTTTAAGGTGAAAACTGAACGTAGGACAGATTTGTGTTCGTATGGATGTGAATTTCTCTTTTAGTTTGAGAAACACTGACCCAGATCAGAACTTCAACACTAATTCAACTCTAGAAAAATCAACTCTTGATTTTGTCATTTGACTCTGTATCAACACTGACACTGTGATGAACCACTGTGGTGGAGTTGAATTTGACTTAAACCGCAGTTGAACTGACTTTTAACACTGAAAATCTAACCTGTGATTTTTCAGTGTTTTAAGCTTCAGTGTTTTTCTTTTATCATTTCAGAATTGGACGTCCACTGGAACATGTATTTTATTATAAACAACATTATTCCATGATTTTGATTCTTTTTTTTGTTTTGTTTTTATATATTTTAGATTAAATAGAAGTCTCTCAGGTTTATATTTCAATGTATTTTCTTTGAAACTCAAGATAAAAACTTTGGATAAAAATAGACATAATATGTGCAGAAAAAAGCTTTTTATTAGGATTTTAGGATAAAAAATACATATAAATAACACTTACCTTGTGCATTGTAAAATACCCAGAAGTAAAAATGTATTTATTTATTTATTTATTTTTACATTAAATTATGGCCCTGATTAGAAACAACATGATTTTTTCATTTACATTTTGTATTATTTGTGTTGCTTTTATGGATTGTCCTTTACAGTGAACTGTGGTTTTATTATTTGTATTTTTGAAGTAAAGCTGTGGAACAGATGACACAAATACATTACTGGCTCTCAGGAGGATTTGTTCCTTCTGTGGCTTTTTATTACACAAATATACTATTGAAGAGTTAAAATTGCTCTATGTTTTATCATTATTAGTTTTTAAAACTCTAACACTTGTGTTTTTCTGTGTTTTAAGATGTACTTTTTTCTTTTAAAGCTTCAGGATAGAGGATGTTTACTAGAACATGTATGGTTTTTCCACAATCTTTTTCATTTAAGTTTTACAGATAAGATGCAAAAAATATCAACAACATAGCTTCTCTAATATATATGATAGAAAAAATAGAATAAAAAGAAAAAAGTGAAGTAAATATGAAATAAAATACATTTTCAGTCATGTTCACTACATGGTTCATAAACATCCTTCATCTTCTTCAGTGATTATATTTAAGTTTTGGACATAATCAATAAAATGTCTCCATATCTTTTCAATCTTTTTATTTTTTTATTTCAGTATAGATATTATTCTTTGTAGATGAAGATTCTTTCACATCTGTCTCTGGTCTTTGAGTCTTTTTCCTCAGTGGTGCCGTGCTGCTGTCATTGAGAACCTGTGTTTTATTCTAAATATTTGATTCTAAATATCTTTATTCTATGGTGTTTCACTGGTTTCTGTTGGATTTCCTCCTGTTTTCCAGACTGAAGTCGACTGGATTATGAGTTTCCTGCCTCGACACAATAGAGTCACCAGGAAACCAGATCAAACCACACACAGATACATGTGCAAACGACCACATGTGTATGAGTGTGAACGTCAGGAGCAAAGAGGCAGCGAAAAGGCCGAAAGCCAACAAAGAACAAGGAGAAGGAAGCAGCAGGAAACCCAGCAGCCACTTTATCCCCGAAGCAGACGGAGACGGACCAGACCAGACCAGACGGACGGAGGGACGGAGGAAGGGACGGAGCTGGAGGTGGAATCAAAGGGTGGGATTAGAGGGGGGGGGGCTTCAGAGGCCACTACACCATAGACCAGATTAGATTGTGTGTCTGTTTCCCACTGGTAACAGGTGGCGTTTACTCTGGTTTTACTTTGACTTTTAGGTCCAAAAGTTCAGTATATTTGTTACTTATATTATGAAGGATTAAGAAACCAGACAGAAACAGAAAAATGAACAGAGCATCAAGGTTATTACCGTTAACGAAAACTAACGAAATGACGAAAACTACAATTGAAAAAACATGTTCGTTAACTGAAATAAAGAAAAACAACAATTAAAAGAAAAAACGATAACTAACTGAAACTGTATTGTGTGCTTAACTAACTACTAACTAACTAAAACTAACTAAAACATATTAAAATTATGGATAAAATTCCCTTCGTTTTCATCCGGATTGATACGAAAGCGATTTATTTCACTTCAGCAATCTTAGCTAGCAGCACCATTCGGTACTGCACGGTCCGTCACTTCTCGTCACTTGTCGTTTAGTCGTCTTCTGGTCCCCACTCTACCTTGGAAACATGGAGACTGAAGTTGGGAGAAAGCAGCAGAGTCCTGTCTGGGATTTATTTGAATACGATGGCGAAGAAGAGAAAAGATATGACAAAACTAAAATTAATACTAAAACTAAGCTAAAACTAAGCATTTAGGAAAAAATGAAAACTAATAAAAACTAGCAAACCTGCTCTAAAAACGAATTAAAACTAACCGAGTAAGAGAAAAAAAAAGTCAAAGCTATATAAAACTGAACTATAATGAAAAATCCAAAACTGTTATAACCATGCAGAGCATGTGTCGTCTGTGACTAAAATACACTAAAATACACAAGAAATATACTAGAATACACTAAAATACAAACAAATACGCTAAAATTAGATCAGATTAGTTATTGATCCCATACCAGGGAAATTCAGTGGTCAAGGCAGCAACAGAATGAATGGAAGAAAAAGAGTACAACATAAAGATAGGACAAAAAACCAAACAATATAGAATAAAAAATCCTAATAGTGATAAAAACTCTACAGACTATATACATATTTACAAAAAAGTGGAAATGCACGATAAAATGCACTACAATATACAAAATTATGTTACAATACAACATAATAAAAATTAAAAAAAATACATTACAACAACAAAAAAACCCACTAAAATTAGATCAAATTAGTTATTGATCCCATAACAGGGAAATTCAACGGTCAAGGCACCAACAGAATGAATGGAAGAAAAATGTGTACAAGATATAGTACAAAACAATAAACAATATAAAATAAAAATAGTAATAAAAACTATAAAAACTATATGCATATTTACCATAGAGTGGAACAGCACGATAAAATGCACTATTTACAAAATTATGCTAGAATACGCAAAAATTTTTTAAAATAAAAACACTAAAGTGCAGTAAAAATATACACTTTGGTCACATTTCAACAGGCCTAATTTTTTTTAACATTATTTAGATTATATATTTACCATTTTGATACACTAATATACACAAAAAAATTACACAAAAGAATCAACTAAAGTGCACAAAAAATTATATAAAAAAAATGCTTGAACAAAAAAAAAGACTAAAATATGGTCTACAATTTTTATAAATGATCTATCTCAGAGATTATATGTGTTAAATATTATATGTTATAAAATGAAATAAAAAAGGTAAAACAAATGACCATAGGCTGTTTATCTGATGTTTTAAATGTATTTAACAGTGTTTATTCCACAAATTAAATGGGTTTGTGTCCATTACTTCAGTACATTTGTAAATGTTCCAGTAAATAGAACCTGTAAAGTTAATCTATTATAATGAACAGACACAGTAGGGTTTTTCAAAATAAAAGCCTCATTAAAAATGCTAAATAATAGGTATTAATAAATATATATGTATATATGTACACACACACACACACACATTGTATTTTTGCTCATTTTATGATTATTTTCCAAGTTTATTATTCTCTTCATTTTGTTGATTATTTTAATGATTTTATTGATTATTCTCTTCATTTTTTATAAATTTTCTTAATTTTTTCTTAATTTTTGCTCCTTTTAATGATTATTATCCCCTATTTTATTTAAATCTTACATACTTTAATAAGATGAAGATAAACCAAATGACCAAGGGCTGTTGATCTGATGTTTTTAATTTATATAATAGTGTTTATTCCATATATATATATATATATATATATATATATATATATATATATATATATATATATATATATATGTATACATATATATATATATATATATATATGTATACATATATATATATATATATATGTCCATATCTCCAGTAGATTTGTAAGTGTTCCAGTAAATGGAACTTGTAAAGTGAATGTATTTAATGAACAGACAGTGTTTTCCTTTGGACTCAAACCCATCACATATTTAACATTTAAACAGACTGTATCTGTGAAACTACAGACAAACAGCATCTGGACTGAATTTATATTTATTACACACTCAGACGTGTTTTACTGCTTTTATTCTTGAGGTTTTTCACTTTTTTTTTTTTTTCTTCTCATTTTACTAAGTGAACTAGCAGTTAGCATTAGCTCCTCCTCATCCTCTGGCAGAACCTCCCATTTTGTCCAAATATGGTGTGAAGTCAACATAACGTGTCCAATTAAAGGTCAGTTCAGTCCATTTACATTAATTCTCTGCAGTGGTTAATTCCACACACAGCCTCTGCAGGACTTTATTAACTGGACAAAAACACACAGTGGTTTATAATAACGACAGGACTGGTTCTGATCCGTCACTATATTAGTGACATGTTCCTTTTATATTATAATCTGGGTTTTTAACATTAAACGACACAAACACTAACTAACCTCCATAAAAAACATGCTAACTGGCAGCATCTGCCAGTGGTCCAGACTGGATGTGGTCATTTCTCTCTGAGGTTCGGGGGGGTGGGGTGGGGTGGGGTGGGGTGGGGGGGTGGTAGATGTGATATATTCAAATCACATCTCAGTCTACTTCACTTAGTATAGGTTTAGGACATTTATGATTAAACAAATTTAAATATTCCTCATACATACACTCACTCCCACCCTTAGACACATGTACACATACTCTGACTTTTATTCTTTGTTTATATTTTTGTTGTACTTAGTCAATTATTGTTTCATTTTTATTATCTTCTTTATGCTAATGTTATAACATTAACTTACCTTAACTTATTTTAACTTATCTTATTTTATCTTAACTTATCTTAAGTTATCTTTTCTTAATTTAACTTAGCCTTAACTTAATTTATCTTATCTTATCTTATCTTAACCTAACATTACTTATCTTATCTTACCTCACCTTAAATTACTTAACTTTACTTAAAGCTGCCATTGACTTTTGTCACCAATTTTTCATCAAATCTGTAAAACCCGTCGTATCCTTAGTATCACGAATCTGTAAGTCACTCTGTGATTACTCACCTGAATCTCTTCCCTCACAGTGAACAGTTTTGAAGTGTACTCCACCATAAACAGTCCATTTGTTTACAGAATTTGTCACGACGTGCATTGTGCGAAGCAGAGCTCCACACAGCTGCAGTAGTAAGAGGAAATGAAGCCGTTTCTGTGTTTGTTGCCGCTGTGGCCATAATGCGGCTGTATGGAGCTCCACTTCCCACAATGCACGTTGCATTTTCACACTGTGTACCCGAGTCTGTATCTGAGTACGTTGGACCCCAAAGTCCACTTAATTTTATCAGTGTGAATGCAAACGTTCCGTGCACAAGTAATGTACCCGAGTCCCACTGAGAGGGTAGTCCAGGGTACGGACTGCGTGGACTCCAGTACGGTATGTTGTCGTGTGAAAACGATCCATGGCCGACAACGGACCTGACCTAATCACCATGAGACCATAGAAGGCGCTCCTGTTGTCTCCTGAAAAAGCCTCAGATCCGCACGGCACAGGCTCACCTTATCGACAGAACCACTTGGTGACATATCAGGGTCAGCGAAGGTCGCTCTTCATCACTTTGCCTGGAACAGGATAACGGATAGAAAAGTACTACCACCACTACCACCACTGTAGACAAATGAACAGAACTGTCGCTTGGTCGATGACGTTAAGGGTCTGTCTTCTGACTTCTGTGTTTGGTGGACAGCAACAGAATTCCTTCCACACCGCCACCTACTGTTTGGGCCCTGGGACACCCACTCGTACCCGGGAACGGGCCTCGGTACATTCTTGTGAACACAACATCTGCGGTAAAAGTGCGAACCTATCCAGGTACGATACGGACCCAGGTACCTAGTGTGAGAACGCTCTAACAGAGACAGAACCTGAGAACCTCACACATTCAGCTGGTATTGGTTCACATAGAACATGACGCTGAACTACAGGGACATTTGAACTATTTTTGATGAAACCACATGGAGCCACTTGAAAAGGGTCCAATGTGGCCCCGGAGCCACAGGTTGAACCCCCCTGGTGTAGATAAACAGTGGTACGCATGAGTGTTCTGCAACAGAACCCTTCTGTGTTCTGATCCGTGTGAGAACGCCTGTCCTGGCCGTATGCATATATAGTGTGTGAATTACACCAGTGTTGTGTTCGGTGTCTGTCACAGTGGATCTGAAAAGGCAGAGTCCCTTTTCCCTGTTATGCAAATAACATCAACCCTTAAAACGCTTTGAGTGAGAATTAAACGTGAATTAAATGAGGCTTGGCTCTTTTCTGTGCGTTGGATGTGAATGAGGCGAAGCCCCGTCGCCATGGGAGATCCCCACGCCGTTGCCATGCCTGTTATGGGATTGACAAGACGAGAAGTGACATAAATACCGTGGCCGGCGCTCAATCCAATTATGTGGCGTGGCCCGACTCAATACCTGCTAGCGGCGCAGCGCTGCGCTGGCGTCCTCGCATTCAGCCCCTCAGAAATAAGAGCCTTCGCATTCAGCCTCAAACCCGGCCTTAACCTCAGTCCGTGAGTCGGCGCCCTCGACCCGATGCCGACCCATCAGCCCCGGCTTAAAGACCAGGTTCCCCAGGCCCTTTGAAACCATGTGAATTACCCATAAGGCCGCGCTGTGGCCTCCAATGAATGGCTATTGATACAATAATGTACACACACCTCTATGGACAGGAAGTAGAAGAAGAAGAAAAACGAATGGATGATGGTTCTGACACTGAGACAAACAGGAAACAAATAAAACACATACGAACAAAAACACACACAGGATGAAGAAGAAACAGAAAAAAGAAACAAAAAAGGGGAAATAAGGAAAAAAAAAGAAACAGAAAAAGAAAAAGTAACAGAAAAAAATGAGTTAGAAAAGAAAAGAAGAAAAAGAAGAAAATCTTTTTTCTTCTTCTTCTTCTTCTTTTTATTCGTCCAATGGGAGACGAGGTGTTGAACAGATGGTGTCGCTGACATTTTCATGTCCTGTTCTGTCTGTTTTTGTCCTTATTTGGATCCAATCCTTCCGTTTGTTTATTAAATATTATTTTGATGGAGGAGTCGGTAAAAACGTAAAGACAGAACCTTTAAAACCCAGAGTTCTGATGTTAAACCCAGGATCAGCTGAACTCACCTGGCCTTGGTTCAGTTCATTCATCGTTTCCACTGCGTCAGATCAGAACCAGAACTAGACTCTAATCGGGTCAAAGTGATGCTCATCCAGTCCATCCTGTTTATATGTTGAATTAAGTGGAAAACACATATCATTAGCCTCCTAGTATAAGTGCTAAAAGTCGTCTTTTTTCAGATCAAAGCTAATGATGCAAAATGAAGCAGCAGCGTTAGGAAAATAAAGTTACATCCACCTTTAACTAGAACTGCCGACTGATGGAACTGTTTAATATCTGTTGATCCATTAATCCTATCAATACATGTAAATAATTGGTTTAAATACAGTTTGTCATCTTTTCATGGTCATCAGATGTGACCCATTTGGACATTCAGAGGCTCCGTAGTTGCTGTGGAAACACCATCATCATCTACAACATTGATTCACCAGTAAAACCCATGGAGTTGGATCAATGACAGTGGATGGACACACTGGGTTTATGTTCAGTTAATGAGAGATTTTGCTTTGAAAGTCACTTTTTCTTCAGTTTTGTGTATTTTTTTTTATTAATCTGAGTTTTTATGAACATCTACATGATCAGTAAATTTAATATAGGAAAATACCTGATTTTCACAAAAAAAGCAAAACACAGAAGATTATATATATATATATATATATATATATATATATATATATATATATATATATATATATATAGTTGTTGTTGTTTTTTTTTCCCCAGTTCTGATACATGCACTGCAACTCACAATTCTGTTTTTAGCTTTCATTTTAATGGTGTCTTATTCTTGTTTTAATTTCTTTCTTTCTGTCATTCTGGGTTTGAAGTGTGTGCTATACCAGGTTTAAAGGCGCTAACAGGCAGTTGGGGCTGATGCTGGGGTTTCACAGGTTTTTCAGACCCGGGACAGCAGGGTTAACCCGCTGTTCGCAGAGAACCTGTTAACAACCAGTTGAACTACTGGGATTCTTTGAGTCCCCGGGGGCAAAAGTAGTGAACTGCATTCACGATGAGGCAGGTAACCCCAGGGGTGGTGGTTTCTGCCGGAGTGGAGCATCTTTCCTGCACTTTCCTTTTGTAAAATGTTTTATTCTGCTATTGTCCTATTTAATTTTATGTGTTTCTAAGCATTTGTAAAGCACTTTGAATAGCCTTGTGTATGAATGGTGCTGTACAAATACATTTGCCGTACTTTGCCTTGCCTTGATAAATTGCTTTAGAAAGGTTAAACGTAGAGAAAAAAAAATCATTTGGGAACTGCCGTAAAAGTAGCACTGGGTCTTTATGGGTTAATCCTCCACTCATGAATATTGAATCTTTTATGTCTTAAAAAAAAACATTTTCTGCACATGATGGAAGCTAAACTACTCACTAGTTTGTCTTTACAGCCTTGTTGTGTTGCACTCTTGCAAACTCAACCTTTCAAATTTGTAGGATTATAAATTTTTACCCATAAAGACCCGAACATCCACTGGCAACAAAAAACTCATCTACTGATCTAAAATATTTATTAACTATTGATCCATTAATCCTATCAATACATGTGAATAATTGGTGTAAAATACAGTTTTTCATCTTTTCATGGTCATCAGATATGACCCATTTGGACGTTCAGAGGCTCTGTAGTTACCGTGGAAACACCGTCATCTTCTACAACATTGATTCTCCAGTAAAACCAATGGAGTTGGATCAATGACAGTGGATGGACACAGTTAGATTATGTTCAATTAATGACATATTTTTCTGAAAAAGACACTTTTTCTTCTTTTTTTTGTGACATAAAACCTTTGAATTTACTCTAAGCTTTAATGAACATTTACATGATCAATGAATTAAGAATAGAAAAATACAAAATACAGGGGATAGTATTATAATAAATAGTGATAAATGTGTTTGGAACTCACCACAAATATAGTTGATTATGCACAATGAAAATAATGTATAATTCACCTGAAATACATTAAAACTTAAACCTGTTTAGAAAATGGCAAACAATATGAGGGATTAATTCAATATATGACTAATACAAAAGGCAGCAGACACAAATAAATGATAATGTAATGTAACATAAGTGACAGTATCATCAGCATAAAAGAGTAGTTTCATTAATTAATGATAGATTTGATTGGAAAAAGCCCCTTTTTCCTCAGTTTTTTTCTGTTTTGATTTAATAAACTTTGAATTTACTCTGACTTTTAATGAACATTTACATGATCAGTGAGTTAAATATAGAAAAATACACGATTTACACAGAAAAATATCAAATGTAGATGATAAAATGCCAATAACATTCATTTGGACGTCACCACAAAAGGAGTTGTGGGTCTTTACAGGTTAAAATAAAATTAATGTCGATGTCCCCTTAATGTTCAATTGGACTTTAGGTGGAAACAGTTTAATGTATCAACTCACCACAGACGTATTTTTGGTGATAATTGTGTTTTTGTGTGTTTTAATGTGTTGGTTTGGTTCTGATGACGATTTTTTTTTAAAATGGAAAAAGTGAAGCAACAGGTTGGTTTGAGGACTGGGTGGGTTTTTTTTTTTTCCTCCCGCTCCACTGACAAGCCTAAATGTAAAGTGGAGTTGACAACCACATCAGTGCCCCGCCCCCACCCCCCCCAGTGCTTGGCTTGTGTTTGGTCTCCGATGCCCATTTTAACCACAGGCATTTACAAGCTCCTCTCTAAACAACCTGCCAGGTCCTTGAAGCCCCCGCTGAACGTTAGGAGACTCCAATCAGATTAGAGCAGAACGGGCGTCAAAGGAAGAATGGACGCTGACATAAAGGGAAAGACTGTTAGCACAGCGATGTGTCGCTCTGAGCTCCCATGACCAATCTACAACTAATGAGCATTCAATGAGTGTGTTCTGTGTCACCAGTGGGACACGGACGGCGGACATTTCTCATATTTGTCACCAACATGAGCCCATGGCTTTGGTCGACTTTTACTGTTATTGTGTGGGTTGAATATCCCGACGACACTGGGACACTCTCACGCTGCCTGATGAAAATTCATGGCTCGGTCACTGGCGAGACGCGATCTCACACTGAGATGTTTATTTAGCTGCAGATTCACCGTTAGCATCCGTTAGCTTATGTCCTGTTTTTGGTGAAATTGCGACATCCACGTGACTCTGCAGCTTCATTTTTCATCATTGGCTTTGACCTGAAAAAAATATGTTGTTGGAAATGATGCTACAAGGCTAACGATTAAGTGACGTTGAGGAACATTCCTGCACAAAATACTTGTGTCAAGTTTTGACACTATGAAATATAACTCACACAGCAAACATGTTTAATATATTTATCCACTTAATGCCTGAATTTATGCACAAGTATGCTATAAAAAATTATTATTTATGTTTTTGCTTTCAAGCAGATGCTAAATTAATCTTCCGGTATCCAGGTGAGCATATTATGCACACTTTGGACTTCACCTTATTAAAGGTTATATTATTTTACACAGTTTGTTTTAGGTCAGAATTGAAAAATTGTTATTACTTGCATGATGTTTTAAATTCTGACCTATCCATTAAAATCATCACATTATAAACTGTTAAATTCTTACACTAACACCCTTCTACCAAGTGAGTACAAAATGCACACTCACACATTTTAACATTTAACATTTGACCTAGAACAAAAAATAATAATGTACTGTATATTAACAAATACTGGTGTTAATCACTTACATATGACAGAACGAAAAAACAAAAAAATAACTAAAACAATTTTTATGTAGAATATTGAAAACAAGCTTTTTGTGTTTTTTGTATCAAAAATAGGATTGGCTTCCATTACAAACATGGCATTTAAAGGGTTAAAACATGACAGTTACTGAGTATTTGGTATTTTTGTTTGTGGGTCAAGTTGATGAAATACAAAAAAATATATTTAAAAAGTAAAAAACAAATTGTATGAAAAACATTTTGACATTATGAATTTCAAATAAATTTGAAAAAAAACAAAAACAAAAAAAAATCAATTACAAACCTGTGCATCAAATGTGACATTTTAGTGGAACTCTATTTGTTTCAAATGTAATGTCCTGACTGAGCATCAGTGACTGTTTGTGTGGACACTAGTACCTGGAGAAATGAGCCTTTGTGTTTGTGCAGGTAAACATAGATGAATCTGACCTCAGATCAGTTTGACACACTGTATGGATCACACTTCATATGAGCGTCCTGAATTCTCCGTTCCATGTAAAAACCATCACAAATATGATGAAAACTGTGGATGTTAATGTGCACGAAATACAGTCATTATGTGATGAGATGGTGATAATAACATGACAGCAGTGGTTTAGTTTATTTATTTATTTAATCCTTTATTGGGCAAGTGACTATTTTTGGTCATTTCTGCACACATTACAAGACAAAGACATCAACAGTTCCAGTTCCAGTGAGTCTACATTCTCAGGTCCAATGTGGTCTACAGGGTCTGTAAGGTCCACCTCTGCATGAACAGTGAGTGGACCTGCTTTGTTAGGTACCAGGAGGTAATGGTACTAATGTAAGGAATGATGAAGTAATGGTACTAATGTAAGGAATGATGAAGTAATGGTACTAATGTAAGGAATGATGTCCAAAGGGATCATGTGGATGTGGACAGGGATTTGGATCAGCACTTATTTTATTGTAATGCTTAAAAAGTGATGTTCTAATGTTCTAAAATATATGTATATATGTTTTTTTCTTGTATTTTTTTGTATATATATGTATTTTGCCACTTATGGGCCAGGAACCACATATGGTAACTTCATTAACCTTGATTTTCTATGTAACAATAAAAATTTCTTAAAAATTTCACAAAAGTAATATCACCGTGTTATGTCCTCCAATAAGATTTAAACTGTGAATTTCAGAGTTTTTCTATCAGTGCCCTGTAAAGGGTTAAAGAAAATCTCCTTTTACCTGCCAGTAAACTGACCACATTACGAATGAAAAAATACAGAAAGAATGATTTTATATTTTCTGCCTCTTTAACCTAATATTTGTGCATTTTCAGATGTAATTTCAAACAGAATCAGGAGATAAACCTTTAAACACAACATCTACATCTCTTACTGCTGCAGTTCATCAAACTGTTTTTTCTTTCATACCTCATTTTCTTAAACAGTCAGACACTTTTAGCAAGAAAAAACTAAAAAAAGGTTAAAATAATCATAAATTATGCAAATAATTGAGAAAAATTACATTTTAGATCATTTTAAACATGCAAACATACATATTAACTTTTATCAGTTGTTCAGATATCAACACACAACCACTGTTGGAAGTAACACATTACAAAAGTTATGCATTACAGTAATAGATTACTTTTTTTGCTGTAACGCAATAGTGCAAGGCGTTACTAATCAATTTTCAGTAACATTTTACTCGGTACTTGTTCAATAGTGCTTGTGTTACAACCCACTTTAAGCCCATAATTTAATTGCTCAAATTAAAAAAAAAACAACAAAAAAACAGCAAGACCGTGAGACCTTCAGGAACCAAGAATGTGTCTGTAAAGTTCTATTTCCTGTTGGTGTTCAGCCAATGGGTGAAGACAGCAGAAGACAGTCCACTGTCCACATGGACGTATGCTCATTACTAACCCTAACCCTGCTTTACACAAGCTAGTTAGCGTTAGCATGATCCCTGTGATCAGCAATGACAAGGTAAGCTAACGTTTCTATGACTGGTTAGAATTCTTTGTTTGTTTGAACATGTAAAATACGTCAAATACTGTCCACTGAGGGGTTAGGGTAAGTTTTAATTACAGGGTAAGTGTTAATTGCATGTTAGTTACACGTTTGTTATGTTTATTGTGTTATTACAGTATAAGTGTTAATAATATGTTAATATTGTGTTAATAACATGTTTATTACATGTTTATTATCTGTTATTATGTGTTATTACAAGGGTTAGGTTATTAACATGGCAAGTGTTAATAACATGTTGATAACATGTTTATTACATGTTTATTGTGTGTTACGACAAGTAAGTGATAGTAGCATGTTAATAACACATTAATAACATGTTTATTACATCTTTATTATGTGTTTTTACAAGGTAAGTTAGTGTCAGGATTAGGGCTAAGGTTAGAGCCTGGGTTAAAGTGGGGGGCTGGGGTAGAGGTTAGGGTTAGGGCTTAGAGTTTAGGGTTAGGGCTAAATGTAGCATTACACCTGATTTTCACTGAAAAAGTGAAAAATAAAGGAGACAGTATCA